>NW_005873484.1:0-23508 GCF_000147115.1 Myotis lucifugus | reverse complement strand
TGGCAGGTGAGGAAACCCGCAAGTGGCCGAGTGGCACTGCAGGGCTCCTTGCTCAAAATCCCCTGCTTCATATCACAGCTGCCACCATGCTGGCAGGTCTGTCTCCGTGTGTGCAGGGTTGGGCACAAGAGAATCCCAGGACAGGAAAGCAACAGGAGGAGCCAGCACTAGTCCTCAGGAACCCAGAGGAGCCCTAGGAACAGAGGGATTCCATGAAGACCCCACACAGCCTCAACCAGTCCCACAAAATACCCCCTTACTTGTTGGGAGCCATTATAAATCACATATACATCTCCAGCTTACAACAAGAGGTTTCTGGCTCCTCCAAGCCAACTCCCGATTTGGCCTGGAGTTAAAAGTTAACCTTGCAATTTAGCCTGGAGTTAAGAAATAACATACCCTCACCCTAAGCACAAAGCAAGCTACATCTCCGCTGATAAGCTGCGACGTTCCAAAGTCTGTTACATCCTTAACGACTTCCTTTGCCCATCCTCTAGAAATAGTATAAATACCACTCGCTGTAAAGAATAAAATTGAGGCTTGATCAGAACTTTGTCTTGCCTCCATTTCTTCGCGTCTCCTATCCTCTCATTCCTTTGCAGGATTTGGTGCGGTATACCCACGAAGCGTGCCCTGCAGGTCGGGGCATAACTGGCGCCCACCGTGATCTCCGCTCTCCAATCCTCCTCAGGAACGTTCACTCTTGTCCGGCCGGACCCCCTTTGGCGCCACTGGGATCGCCCTGTGAGTCAGCCTGCTTTTTTCCTGGTCGCTGCTCTGCTTACCCGCTTTGCGAGTCAGACCTGTTGCTTTGGTAAGTGAACGCATTCATTTTGGATAGGCATTCTCTTCCCTCATTGTCTCCCCCCTTGTCTTCTGCCTCTAGTCCACTTTGAGCACTCTCTTGACGTCCCGGAGGCTTACGTGGAAGAGGCTAAGACATGGGCAGGCTTTGAGTTCTCATGAGCTGTTTCTTTAAGGACTCAGGGAGTCCCTCAAGATGCGAAGATTTAGGGTTAAAAAGAAAGATTTAAAAGGCTTCTTACAGGACTCAGGGAGTCCCTCAAGGTGTGAGGATTTAGGGTTAAAAAGATTCAAAGGCTTCTTACAGGACTCAGGGAGTCCCTTACGGTGTGAGGATTTAGGGTTAAAAAGAAAGACTTAAAAGGCTTCTTTACTTTAGAACATCTTATGACAACCAAACTTTGGCTAAGATAACCTTGGGTGCTAGCCATGACTTTAGAAAGTGAAATAGGAAAAAATTTAAAATATCTTCTTCTATTAAGCATGACTTTGGGAACAAATACGCCATCTAAGTCATTTGCTAAAACTTCCCCCAAAGCAGGATACGTAGGGGAAAGGAAAAAGGAACACATGGCGATCCTATATGGACGCCTCTTCCCCAGTATTCAAATTTAAAATCTCCTTCTCGTAATTAAAAAAGTTTTATAAAATTTAGAAAATGCGTCTGGGATTTCTGTTCACGTGTAAAGAGAAAAACTGGCTTGGAACTAAAAGCGCGCATCATCCGATTTTGGACATTTAGATAGAGTTTTGAGCTAAAAATCTCTTTACAAATGTACAGAATAAAACCCAAGACTGATTGCTTCCTAAGAAAAATGGCATATTTGAGCCAGGGAAGAAATGCAGGCTGGTTCTAGCAATAAGATATTTCCATAATAAAGAGTGATTTTTGAAATGTTAATAAAGCCTGTTCCAAAGTTAATCTTAAAAGCCTCAAAGAAATTTAGTAAAATTGTCTGTTATAGAAAAGTTACCAAAATAACTGCCTTAAAATAATAATCTAGATTTGAATCTCAAGAATTATTGATCTATATTAATTATAAAATCTAAGTAGCCCGGTAAAAAACCGGCCCTTTGTTAATTGAAAAGGCTGGCCAAAACATTTCTAATGAGAAAAGGGGCTAGTTGCTTCCCACCTGTAGCAAATTCTTAAAGAATGTGGTCAATTTACATCTGATTAATCTAGGCTAGGCCAAACCTGTTCTTCCAGGGAAAACAGCCGCCCCTCTTCCTCCCCCAGGCCAATATTGAAACTTCCCACCGACTAGCAAGGGGCAGGAAGCAATGTATCTACAACCTTGTTTGTTGGCCTTCCCCAGAGGAAAAATTATGGTCGTTTTAAAATAAAAGGCTGGGGCCAGGCCTGCCTTGCCAGCCTCAAGTGTGGTTTTCCAAATCTGCTGTGAAATTTAAGACCTTGGAGTTTATACCTAGATATCTTGAAGTGACATAATACTGAATTAAATAAGATCTAAGTGTACTTCGTACAAAATCTAAAGAACAGAATTAAATCTGTTGGTTGATTATGTCCTGCATTTTTTGAAGTTTATTCCTAAAAATGTCACTGATTGAGAAATGCTAAATATTTAACTTGCCAGCTAAGAGTTTAAAGTTCTGGTTGAATAAATTTGGAAAAATCATATAATTATAGTAAAATTTCAACATTTGTCTAATTGAAAAAAGAGGATAAATTTTGTAATCCCAACCAAAATTTTTAAATATAAAGATCAGTTTAAATTTAATTGATATCTCTTAATAATTATAAAAGGTATATAATCTTTAAATCATATATATACATATATATTTGATGGTCTTTCAAGTTGGATTTCAAAACTATAACCAAGGAATGACTTTGGGACATTTCATGGGCCCTGAAATGCTTTCAAAAGTTTATTCTCTCTTCTTAAAGGTTTTTTAATAAAGCCAATTTAATATACTTGAAATCACATAGAAAGCTTTATCAAATATAAATTAATAAATATATTTTAAGTTTTTGCCTCTGAGAAAGGGCAAAACAAGTAATTTTGTTTAATATTTCTTAAAATACAGCAGTGGAATTTTAAGATGTAATTTGAAATAACAAAAGCTCCTCGCCGCTGCATATTAAATTAGGCTGGAGGTGGGGCAGCATTTGTCCCTTGTGAATCAAAAGTTTACTAAATACTAAATTTACTTGCTTCGCTTTGCCTTTTTAAAATAATCACTTGAAATATATAGCTTTGCGACAGTATTTGTTAAAATCTCAAAAGGCAACCATGTTTCTTACATTTGTTGCTTGTGTGAGAAAGAAAGCTGTCTGGAAGGAAATAAAAAGGTTTCCTTCAGATGCCTAACTAAAATTAAAAATCAATATATTGGGCCTCAAAAGCTAAATTAAATAATTTGTGTTTTGTCTCCTTAAACAAAGTTTATGTAAATTTACCTAAAAACTAATACCAGAAATTTAATTAAGGTCATTTACTGTCCATAACTTAGGACAAGTAAAGTTAAAAGAATAAATGCTATTTCAAACTGACTTAAAATTGGCAAATTGGGTTAAATGGATATTCAGGGGAACTTAGTTGTCACCTATTAAAAGATAAACTTTTACAATTTTTATATAAGACCTCCATCATTATACCAAAAAATACTACGCAGGAACCAATTCCTGGAGCTTTAACTGTTTTTACTGATGGGTCATCAAATGAGAAAGCTGCCTATCATACTATAAATTCTGACAGAGTCAGGGAAGCCCTAGTTCAGAACCAAATTGAAGAATTCATTAGAAACATGTATCCTCCCCTCCACTATCACCCTTTAGCCTTACCTAAATCACGAGGAGTAGATCTAGACACCCAAACCTCTGATATCTTAGAAGCCACACTCCGTGCTTTAAATGCCTCCAATCCATCCCTTGCAGAAAACTGTTGGCTATGCATGACCCTAGGTACACCTATGCCCCTTGTCATTCCAGATGACATCAGTAACATCACTTCTAATAATAATTGTACCCTCAGTTTGCCCTTTAGAACTCAACCTGTTGCATTCAACTTTTCCTCATGTCTACAAAAACTCCCCCAGAATAATAGTTATGATCTAGATGTAGGCTTCGTTAGCTTTGTTAACTGCTCTCCCGTTCACAATCACAGTTCCTCCCTTTGCCCCGCTCCTGGACGAGTGTTTGTATGTGGAGGTAATATGGCCTATACAGCTCTACCTTTAAACTGGACAGGATTATGTGTTCAGGCTAGTATTCTCCCTGACATTGATATTATTCCAGGGGGAGAACCTGTCCCCCTACCCAGCCTTGATTACATTGCTGGACGCAGTAAGCGGCTGTCCAATTTATCCTTTACTTATAGGACTGGGAGTCTCTGGAGCTGTGGCCACTGGCACAGCTGG
This sequence comes from Myotis lucifugus, assembly GCF_000147115.1. Taxonomy (NCBI): domain Eukaryota; kingdom Metazoa; phylum Chordata; class Mammalia; order Chiroptera; family Vespertilionidae; genus Myotis; species Myotis lucifugus. Next base: position 19,323 of record NW_005873484.1, on the reverse strand, counting down.
ATTAGGAACCACATTACATACCTATAATAAATTATCTAATCAATTAATTAATGATGTTCAGGCTCTTTCAGGTACTATCAATGATCTCCAAGACCAAATTGACTCCCTGGCAGAAGTAGTTTTACAAAATAGAAGAGGATTAGATTTACTTATAGCAGAGCAGGGAGGAATATGTTTAGCCCTACAGGAACGCTGCTGTTTTTATGCCAACAAATCTGGAATCGTCTGAGACAAGATAAGAAAACTCCAGGAAGACCTGGTGAAAAGGCGAAGAGAGCTGTTCGAAAACCCCCTTTGGAGCGGACTCAATGGCCTACTCCCCTACCTGCTTCCTGCACTTGGCCCCCTTGTCAGCTTACTGTTAATTTTAACCTTTGATCCATGGGCTTTTAAGAAACTGACAAGTTTTGTCAAACAGCAAATTGATAGCATCCTGGCCAAACCCATTCAGGTTCACTACCACCGTTTAGCTACTATAGACCGAGAACGTGATTATGATTGCCAGAGCTCCCTCCCCACGGGGACAGCATAAAGCCAGAGGAATGCTTACCTACACTCTATATAGAGGTATGGTATGGGTACCGTCTGGGTGCAGGGCAAAGCACTGCAAGGGAAGGTCAAAACAGAAAATCAAAATTTTCTCGACCGCCTCTGGATTTCTCTGTGAGCACACCTGGTTTGCATAGAGGTTGGTATCCATACATATATAATTGTTGGCTCTGCCTCTCCTCCCCAAAAGATACCAAGAGCCACCAGAGGTGAGATCTGCCGATCTCACGGGGGGAACCAGGTCACTACTCCCCCAGTCGGTTAATGCCCACCCTTAACTAAATGGTAAGGGAGGAATTGTTGGGAGCCATTATAAATCACACATACATCTCCAGTTTACAGCATAATAGGTTTATGACTCCTCCAAGCCAACTCCCCGTTTGGCCTGGAGTTAAAAGATAACATACCCTCACCCTAAGCACAAAGCTGCTACATCTCCGCTGATAAGCTCACAGCTGCGACATTCCAGAGCTACATTCCTAGTGATAGGCTACCTCCTTGCCCACCCCCTCCCTCTAGAACAACATAAATACTACCCGCTGTAAAAATAAAATTGAGGCTTGATCAGAACTTTGTCTTGCCTCCCACTTCTTCGCGTCTCCTATCCTCTCATTCCTTTGCAGGATTTGGTGCGGTGTACCCACGATGCGTGCCCTGCAGGTCGGGGCAATTTGATTCTTGGAATCCTCTACTCTATTGTTGAATCCCTGTAAATTATTCTTTATTTCAGTTGGTTTATGCTTAATTTCTGACTGGTCCTTTTTCCTGTCTTTGAAATTCTCACTGAGATCCTTGACAGTCTCACTAAGTCCCTTAAAATTCTCACTGAGTCCCTTGAAGCTCTCATAAAGATCCTTGAGCACCTTATAACCATTGTTTTGAACTCTGTATCCAGTAGATTTCTTGTTTCCATTAAATTGATTTCTTCTTCTGGATATTTCTCCTGTTTTTTCATTTGTGACATGTTTCTTTGTCTCTGCATTTTGGCTGCTTCCCTGTGTTTGTTTCTATGTATTAGATAGGTCTGCTATGTCTCTTGGACTTGGTAGAGTCGCCTTGTATAGTAGGTGTCCTGTAGGACCCAGTGGCTCAGCCTCCCTAGTCACCTGAGCTGGGCACTCCAGGTGCACCCCCTGTGTGAGCTATGCGCACTGTCTGCTGTAGTTGAACCTTGATTTATGTTTGTGTCACTGGAAGGTATTGACCTCCAGGCCAATCAGTTGTGAGGATCAGCTGCAACTACAGCTGAGAGCTGCTGTGCAGGAGCTGACCCTATGGAGAAGGACTTGCTTCAAGGGGACTCTGGTGCTCAAGGAGTCCACCCCTTGAGTCTCTCACTCATGGGTTGTAGGGTTGTAATTTGGCATCGTTGAAGTTGACCATCAGGTGCACTGGTTCTGGGGCCTCCCAGGAGGTGCAATGTCAGCCTCTGCCTGTGCCCTGCCCAGAACCACCCAGCATGAGCTACAAAGCAATATGCAAGGGCTGCTACTTGTGTTGACCTTGCAGGTGCCCAGGAGAGGCCAAGCTGTGAACCAGAGTGGGCTGCCACTAGTGCCAGGCCTGAGACCACTTATTGAGAGTTATGGGGCATGCTGATTTCAGTTGCTGCTTATTTGAGAGATTTTAGCAAAGTCCAAAGCATGAGGCAAGAGAGGCCAGGTGTATGGAAAAGCAACTGGAAATGGCTTGGATGAGCCTGCAAGTAGGGTGGGGTGGTATCTCAGGGAATCACCAGGGGGGTGCAAAAAGTGTGAGCCAGGCTGATGGAGATTCAATATGATGTAGTCTGTCAGCTCTGTGGCTGAGAGGGCTCAGCAAATGAACACTGACCTCTGCCAGCACTTCTGTCTGGGAGAAAGCTGCTCCTTTAGCTCTTGCCATGATTCCAGATAAGTTAATTCTTCCCTGAATGTCCCAGGTTTAAGCTGCTATCCTGGTGCTGGAGCTCAGAGAAAGTGAGTTCAAGCAAGTTCATGTGTAAGCCCTTTAAGAGGAACTGCCTAGGACTCCTGCAGCCTCTGTGCCACTCAGCCACAATCTCCACTGGTACTTACAGGCCAAAGTTATGGGGACTTCTATTTCCAGCATGGGGCCTGGTGTGGGGGAGGGACTCTTTACTCCTCAGGGAAACTTCTACAGCCAAAATATTCCTCCTGATTTTAAACCACCACCAGTGGCCAGTTCCATGATTCCACTCTGCATCTCTTCCCCTCCTACCAGTCTCAATGTGGTTCTTCTTTAATTCCCTAGCTGTAGGACTTCCTTTCAACTAGATTTCAGTTGGTTGTGAATGATGGTAGTTCTGCATTTTAGGTGTAAATTTTGATGTGGTTGTGGGAGGCCATCTTGGCCAGAGGCTGCTGCTTATTTCTTCAATAAAATGTATTATTTTATCAACAACAGTTTACATGTAAATGGATGTACAAAGAAATTAAGAACCTTGGTACCCAAGTAGATATTTCACTGTGTAAGGACAGAATAATATTGCCAATGATAACAAAGGCTTCTGGGAAATTAAACTGCTTCTGGGTTATAATCTAGCTTCAGCATTTGTGTGAATTTACAAGTGCTCTGTCAGGGGAAGTCAGGTAGCAAGGCAATGAGTGAGCCCTGGAAACACTGGGCCACCACAGTAGGTACTAAAATGTGGGCTAGGTTTGAGACACATGATGGAAATGAGTTAAAGAGGGGAGGGGGGCTTCTTTGTGTGTTCTCATCCTAGGTTCTCAATGGCCAACCACCCACGCTCAGGATTAGTTTGAAGTACACAATACTAGTAATTGTTAATATCCATCTGTGAGATGGACGTCCTCAGATGGTCCAAGCTGATGGTCCTTGCCCATAGGCATAGAGGAAAGGTCAGGAATTCCATCCATACATGGTCCAAACAAGTGTTTCTCTCACTATGTTTGTGTGTGTGTGTGTGTGTGTGTGTGTGTGTGTGTGTGTATTTGGTAGACACAAATCTGAGCCAGTTTCACCTCCGTGCTCAGCCCTAGAGTATGAAGACAATGTAAATGTAGGAGGCAGTTTATATCTTCATCGTCTTCAATATGTTTCTATCTCTCTCTCCCTCTCCCTTCTTCTCTGAAATCAATAAAAATATATTTAAAAATAAAATAAAATAATTGTTGATAGAGGTATATTTATTGCCTTTTTTGTTGTTGTTAATCCTCACCAGAGGATATTTTTTTCATCAATTTTTAGAGAGAGTGATGGTTGCCAGAGGTGGGAGTGAAAGTGGGCAAAATGGATCAATGGGGTCAAAAGGTACATACTTCTAGTTATAAAATAAGTAAGTCCTGGGGATGTAATTTACAGCATGATGACTGTAGTGAATAATATATATTTGTATATTTGAAAGTTGTTAAGAGAGTAAAGTTTAAAAGTTCTCATCACAGAAAAAATATTTTTTTAACTATGTGTGGGTGATGGATATTAACACTTACTGTGGTGACCATTTTGTAATATATACAAATATTGAATCATTATGTTGTACACCTTAAACTAATATGTTGTTATCTGCCAATTATATCTTAATTAAAAACATAAAATAAGACAAAGTAGCAATTTTTGTATCTAAAAAAGCAAAAAGATAAGCCAGAGTGGACATGGTTGGAAGAAGGTAAGTGCCACTCAATTGGTACTCCTCCAAGTCCCTGAGAATTTTGCTTCCTAAAGATCCCACTGGTTAACTAGTATCTGTGTCTCCAGTTCAAGCTTACAAGAAAGAGAATCTAATTGGAAGTACCTATCATTTCTTCTGGGTAAAGATTTCATTCCATATGACCTCTACTCTTAGGTGCCTTTCTCTGGCCAGATAGCTGATAAAATATTATTTCTGAGTGTGTCTGTGAAGTTTCTCTGGAAGAGATTAACATTTGAATCAGTAGACTGAGTAAAGAATATTTTCCTTGCCAATGTAGGTGAGCCTCATCCAATCTGTCCTGTGGGCCTGACTAAAAGAAAAGGTAGGGGAAGGGTGAATTGAGCTGATACATCGATCTTCTTCTGCCCTTGGACATTCATTGGTGCTCCTGATTGTTGGGCATTCAGACTTGCCCCTTGTCCTTCTTAGGAGTTGGAACTGAATTACACCACTGACTTTCCTGGTTCTCTAGCTTGCAGATGGTAAATCATGGGATTTCTCCTCTTTTATAACCACACTAGAGGCCCAGTACACAAAATTCGTGCACTCGGGGGGTGTCCCTCAGCCCAGCCTGCACCCTCTTGCAGTCTGGGAGCCCTCGGGAGATGTCTGACTGATGGCGTAGGCTCGCTCTCCACAGGGAGCAGGCCTAAGCTGTCAGTCAGACATCCTTAGCACTGCCACGGAGGCGGGAGAAGCTCCTGCCACCACCGCTGCGTTCACCAGCCATGAGCCCAGCTTCTGGCTGAGCGGCGCTCCCCCTGTGGGAGCACACTGACCACCAGGGGGCAGCTCCTGAGTTGAGCGTCTGCCCCCTGGTGGTCAGTGTGTGTCATAGAGGCTGGTCGTTCTGCCATCGGGCCGAAACCATCTCTCTGACATCTCCCGAGGTGTCCCAGATTGTGAGAGGGCGCAGGCCAGGCTGAGGGACCCCACTGGTGCACAATCAGGGCCAGGGAGGAACGTGGGAGGTTGGTCAGCCGGGATGGGCCCTGGGAGGGCTCCAGGGTGTGTTCGGCTCCTCTTGCTCAGTCCCAATCGGCCGGACCCCAGCAGCAAGCTAACCTACCAGTCGGAGCCTCTGCCCCCTGGTGGTCAGTGCACATCATAGCAACTGGTCGACCAGTTGACTGTCTGCCCCCTGGTGGTGAGTGCATGTCATAGTGAGCAGTTGAGCGACCTTAACATATCACTAGCATATTATGCTTTGATTGGTTGAATGGCCAACTGGACGACTGGACACTTAGCATAGTAGGCTTTTATTATATAGGATAAGCCTATTTTTATTTCTCTCACTATATACGTGTGTGTGTGTGTGTGCGTGTGTCTGTGTGTGTGTATAGGTATACTACATTTATATATATAAATAAGTAAATAAGTTTAAAATATATATCGTACCTTCTATTGGTGCTGTTTCACTGGAGAATCCTGACTAATACAGTAAAATGTAAAATTTCTCTTTTATTGATAAGTGAAAACTGATTTTTATTTTGGAAAATAATTACATAGGCCCTTTATTTTGTTTTGTTTTTAATTCACAGCCATGGCCTATTCTTTAAAGTGTAAATCTAGTAATTCTTTTGTTTTCTGGTACTATTTTGTTAATTAATAGAATGATGAGCCTGCTGATTAAATGTAGTGCTCATACGAGGTAAAGATAGCCCAAAGACAATTGCAAGGCATATTTTAATCAATTTTAATCTTCTATGGCCCCTACCCATCCTTTTGTAGAGCTACAATGAACTCTGAGGGCTTCACCTTTACTTCTCTTGAAGAGGTGGTAATGAGTGCAAAAGAAAGAAAAGTACTTGAAACCTTACATAATTTAAGACATGCAAACCTTGGAATGTTCCAATCTTCTACTGAAGCAAAATTTATTTTTGCTTAAGCTAAATTTATTTTTTCTAATTTTAGTGAAAAAATAAGAAAGACTGTATTAAACGTTGTGAAACTCATACTGATACCAGACTAAACTTTGTAAATCAAGGCAACGGCTCCCCTGACATGAAGCATCTTGCAACTCGGGTGTGCAGCGGGGACTGACCTGGGGACCCAGGCAGTGAGTAGCCTGGACTAGCTTAGAAGAAGTTACTGTGACTTACAATTGTATTCAAACCAAGCAGGCAACTTCTGAGGTCTGAGGTGGGAAGGAAAGATTGTGTTTCTACCCTTATAAGTCATGGAGGTTACATTTCATAAAAATTATACTGCATTTCACTGTGCTTATCTTCACATATAAAATCCTATTGTGAGGTAAACAGAACGTTGAGAAAGCTGAGATTCTATATAATTAGGACTTCAATAGACCTTGCTGGTGTGGCTCAGTTGGTTGAGTGTTGTCCCATGCACCAAAATGTCGCCGGTTTGATTCCTGGTCAGGGCACATGCCTGGGTCTTGGACTCAATCCCCAGTAGAGGGGGTACAGGAGGCAGTCAAATGATGTTGCACTCTCACATTGATGTTTCTATCTCTCTTCCTTTCCCTTCCTCTCTCTCTCAATAAAAAAACATGATTCTGACACCAATTCCAATGTGTGGGTGATTTTCCCCACACCACCAAGCAATTCTTCAATCCTAGCTGAGTGTCCCACAGTTCAACCCAGAGATAGCATCAGATTCCACAGGTAAAGGGCTTAGTCCCACAGACTACCCTTCTCCCCCACTTCAGATGCCAATCACAAACCCAGCTTGTCACCAGTCTTCTGACCCACTGGCTATAAATCACAGGTTCACGCGACTCCCTCCTCAGGTTCGATGAATTGGCTAGCCGTGGTTGGCAAACTGTGGCTCGCGAGCCACATGCGGCTCATTGGCCCCTTGAGTGTGGCTCTTCCTAAGCCTTAGGAGTACCCTAATTAAGTTAATAACAATGTACCTACCTATATAGTTTAAGTTTAAAACATTTGGCTCTCAAAAGAAATTTCAATCGTTGTACTGTTGATATTTGGCTCTGTTGACTAATGAGTTTGCTGACCACTGGGTTAGAGCAACTCATGGAACTCAGGAAACCAGTTTATTCACTGGATTACTGGTTTAATGCAAAACATAAAAGGATATGAGTCACTAGCCAGAGGAAGAGATGCATAGGGTAAAGTCTCAAACGAAGAAGTTTCTGTCCCCATGGAGTTTGAGGCCCAGCACAGTGGCCCATGGCTGTGTTCTGGTTTAGCAACCTGGAAGCTCTCTGAACCCTGTACAGCACTTTTGGATTCTTATGGAGGCTTCAATACTTAGTCATGATTGATTGAATCATTGGCCATTGGTGATTGCCCCAAGAAGTAACCACTGTAATAAGCTTGGCCAGATGGAAAGAATCCAGGGGACACCCACTCCACAGACAATTAGACAGTGAAAACCAGGATTCCTCTAATAATCTCTCTTCCCCTTCCTGCTACGTATTACATTGGTAATAGGATGCTAAGGCTCTCCATAGTCACTTTATGTAGTTAGCCAATGGAACTTCTCCACCTGTGACTGGCCGAGGATGTTATATTCATACCTATTCTTATGTTCAAGGTGTCAAAGGATGATGTGACCCTCCTTCAGTATTTGAAATTAAACAACAAACTCGAATTGATTGCTAACCATAGTAAAAAGGCACAGTTTTTCTGAGCGCCCTGCCTATAAAACCGCTGATAGGGTTGTATAGGGGAAGTATGGAGTTCAGGAACTAGAGCAGTGATGGCGAACCTATGACACTCGTGTCAGAGGTGACATGCGAACTCATTTTTTTGGTTGATTTTTCTATGTTAAGTGGCATTTAAATATATAAAATAAATATCAAAAATATAAATCTTTGTTTTACTATGGTTGCAAATATCAAAAAATTTCTATATGTGACACGGCACCAGAGTTAAGTTAGGGTTTTTCAAAATGCTGACACGCCGAGCTCAAAAGGTTCGCCATCACTGGACTAGAGGATTTGCGAAAGTTTAAGGAGTGAATACATCTCCTGCAGGAGCCTGGTTACTCAGATAAAGATGCTCTTTGGTGGTCACTGTGGCATATTTATTGGGATGAGTCTGTGATTGGCTGACTTTTGAGTAAGGGGCTGACATTGATTGGTTGGTTTGTAAGTGCCTTCCGCCAAGGTGAGTTGCAGTATATATAAGACAATCGGGCTTTTCCTAGGGGTGTGGAAATTTGTTTTTATTTTTTCAACAGCTTCACTAGTATTAAAGTAGAAATTTCCTTTTATCACAGTCAGGCTTCTTCTGTGCATTTCTCAACTGGTTAGAAGCTGGAGAGAGGAAGACTGTGAGTGGTGCCCCTGAAAGCTTCCGGAAGGGGGAGAGGTAGGGCTGAAACAGGCTGCCTTTCAGCTGGAGGTAACTGGAGAGTTCCTTAAATTTAGAGTTACTGTTCAACCACCTCTTTGAGAAGAAAACTTAGATGAGACATCACCTGAGAGCTAGCACCTGCTTCCGTTTTATCTAGGACACAGTAGGAAAGCAGGTGTTTTGGTCTTACATCCCTATTAAGATGGTTGAAAGGAAGCTGCTTTTTGGTGTCTCCTCATCTATGTTGATTCTGGCTCCAATGTGCACGAGGGCTCCCTTTGCTGCTCAGGTCACCTCCTCAAAGCTCTGGACACAGGCTCTGAGGGGATGTGGTGCTATCGCCCGGGCCCAGCTCAGGAGACGGTGGTGCTTGCTGGTAATTGTGGATTCTACTGTGCTCTTCAGTCTCTGGAGCGCCACTGTGCAGTATGGTCAGGAGTTCAGACTTGCAACCCAGGCAGAAGTTAAAGAGCTTTTTCCAACCCATCCAGTTTGGCTCAGTGGCTGAGCATCGACCCATGAACCAGGAGGTCAGGGTTTGATTCTTGGTCAGGGCACATGCCCAGGTTTTTGGCTCGATCCCCTGGTGGGGGCATACAGGAGGCAGCCAATCGATGATCCCCCCCCCCATCATTGATGTTTCTATCTTTCTCTCTCTTCCTCTCTGAAATCAATTAATCTAGAGGCCTGGTGCATGGATTTGTACACTGGTGAGGACCCTCAGCCTGGCCTTCGGGGATCAGACTGAAACCGGCAGTCTGACATCCCCTGAGGGGTCCCAGAGTGTGAGAGGGCACTCTGCAAAGTTGCTGTCACTCAGCAGCTCCTGTGGTGAGGCTCTGCCCCCTGGAAGTCAGTGTGTGTCATTGCTATTGGCTGGTTGGCCGGTCAGCCGGTCGGCTGGTCACTTAGGCTTTTATATATATAGATATACACTGAGAGGCCAGATTATTATGACCACCTGACGTTTGTAGGCAAATTAGCTATAATTTCACACTAAAGTTGTTAGAGGGCCAGACCATTATAAATAGGGAAGCAGGTTGTTTACACGACAGTAGAAGTGATTTTTTTCTGAAGATATGGGTAAACAACGCGATTTAACAGCCTTTGAACGTGGGATATATGTATATACACACTGAGTGTCCAGATTACTATGACCACCCCATCAGTACTTCATTGGGCCACCTTTTGCCTTCAATACTGCCGTGATTCTTCTTGGCATTGACTCCACGAGATGTTCAAAGGTGATGCGAGGAATCTGACACCATGCCTGATGAATAGCACTGTCCTGTTCTGTGAGATTTGATGGTTGTGGAACCAGCTGCCTGATGGCTCTTTTAACTTTGTCCCACAAATGCTCAATTGGATTGAGATCTGGTGATTGTGGGGACCACCTAAGCAAGGTAAAGTCTCCCTCATGTTCTTGAAACCACTCCTGCCCAATACGAGCACCATGGCATGGTGCATTGTCTTGTTGGAAGAAGCCATCTCCATTGGGATACGCCATCAACATGATAGGGTGAACTTGATCAATAACGAGACTTAGGTATGTTGTGCTATTCAGACGTTGTTCCACACGAATTAAAGGGCCCAAATCATGCCAAGAAAACATGCCCCAAACCATAACACTGCCCCCACCAGCTTGAAGGGTTGTACTCATGCATGGCGTGTTCGGAAGTGGTTGTATTCTTCATAGGCAAGAAAACATTTTAATTCTGTCAGTACTCTTAAATCTAAGGTAGTATTATATGCAGAATATATACAATTGAGGAAACAGATTAGATATGTATAAAAGAAACATAAAAGTCTGTGGGGAATATAGAAAGATGTTTCACTGTTTGGTTTACTGCACAATGAGAAATAGTAGAGAATGATTCTGTTCATTCTGAAGTAATCTCTATTGAAATTAAAGTAGATTTCTTGAATTGTGTTGTGTTTTTAACTTTTTTAAAGGTGAAATTTGTTTTTCTGCCTTGCCATTTCCTTAGTATAAGTATTATAAATGAAAAAAAAGAATATATGCCAATTATTAAGTGCTGTGACTTTTTCTGTAACAAATATACCAGATTCTATAAAAAAGGGGGAGGTGGGAACATGTATGCAGAAGTGCTGGTGGGGCAGGCTTTAATTGAAGGACTTCCGAACTTGGCCATTTATGGTAAAGGGACATCAACACTGGATCTTTCTGGAAAATGTGCGCTTGGCTTCTGTAAAGGTCCCAGTGCTCAAGTTCTGGTTATGATCTGTTCCTTCAGTTCCATTGGGGGGTGAGCAGGGATGAGACTTTGGTTCTAGGTGCAGCTGGAGGTTAAAGTTCTCTCATCTGCCCATGCTTCTGCTGCATGCCCCGTGGTCCTGGGCTGCTGTCGGCACCCTATCAAACAGCACAGGACTGTTTTGAGCTGGCTCTGCAGTTACAGGACTTTTAGACCAACTACACCAGTGATGGCGAACCTATGACACGCGTGTCAGAGGTGACACGCGAACTCATTTTTTTGGTTGATTTTTCTTTGTTAAATGGCATTTAAATATCCTAATAATAGAGAAACATCGTAATTAGCCGTACCTCCGCTACCCTTCCCATTGGCTAATCAGGGCGATATGCAAATTAACTGCCAACCAAGATGGCGGCCGGCAGCCAGGCAGCTTGAAGCTAACAGGAGGCTTGCTTGCTCCAGTGAAGGAGGAAGCCAACGTTCCCCGCCTAAGGCTGCTGGCCTCTGAGCTTGCAGTTTGAAACATTGTTACAAATATAGAAGCTAAACAAAACCCCAGAAACCTGCTTTCAGCCAGCCAGGATCTCAGAGCTGGAGTTGAAACAGTGTTTCGATTATAGAACCCAAACAAACCAGATACCTGCTTTCAGCAGCCGAGGCCTCAGAGCTGGAGCCAAGCCTCAGAGCTAAAGCTGGCCCAGAATAAAAAAAAAAAAAAAGAAAAAAAGGACAGGTTGGAAGCTTCAGTCACCCGCCAGCCTGAAAACGGCCCTCAGCCCCTCACCCAGACTGGCCAGGCACCCCAGTGGGGACCCCCACCCTGAAGGGGGTGTGACCAGCTGCAAACAGCCATCAGCCCCTCACCCAGGCTAGCCAGGCACCCAAGTGGGACCCCCACCCTGATCCGGGACACCCTTCAGGGCAAACCAGCCGGCCCCCACCCGTGCACCAGGCCTCTATCCTATATAGTAAAGGGTAATATGCCTCCCGCACCGGGATCAGTGTGACAGGGGCAGCGCCAACCCCCTGATCGCCCTGCTCTGTGCATCACAGGTATGAGCCCAACCCTTCTGATGGGCCCTGCTCTGTGCGTGACAGGGGGTGGCGCCACAACCTCCCCATCGACCCTGCCTTGAGTGTGACAGGGGGCAGTGCCCCAACCCCCCAATCGGCTCTACCCTGAGCGTGACTAGGGGTGGCATCGCAACCTCCCAATCCGCCCTGCTCTGTGCATGACAGGGGGCGGCGCCCCAACTCCCCAATCAGCCCTGCTCTGAGCCCGACCAGGGGCTGCACCTAGGGATTGGGCCTGCCCTCTGCCACCCGGGAGCAGGCCTAAGCCAGCAGGTCGTTATCTCCCGAGGGGTCCCAGACTGCGAGAGGGCACAGGCCGGGCTGAGGGGATCCCCCCTCCCCTCCGAGTGCACAAATTTTTGTGCACCGGGCCTCTAGTATAAAATAAATATCAAAAATATAAGTCTTTGTTTTACTATGGTTGCAAATATCAAAATATTTCTATATGTGACACGGCACCAGAGTTGAGTTAGGGTTTTTCAAAATGCTGGCATGCGGAGCTCAAAAGGTTCGCCATCACTGAACTACACACATCTGCCATGAGAAAGAACGTCTCTGAGATGGAGCTATCTAAATTCCTAAGAAAGATAAAAAAGATATTTTAAACAATTTATATTTTTTTATTGATTCCAGAGAGAGGAAGGGAGAGGGAGAGAGAGAGAGTTAAAAACATCAATGATGAGAGAGAATCATCGATTGGCTGCCTCCCACCAGGGATCAGGCCTGGCCAGCCCTTTCGCGCCTCCGTACTTCCTGTCAGTCTCTATGTGGTCTCCACTCTCTGTCCTTGGCTACCAAGGTTCTCTCCAGCTTGTCTTCAGTTGGATATTCAGGATGATTTTTCTATTTTAGTTGTAATTCTAGTTTGGTCTTTGTAGAATGTTAGTGTAGCTTCCACTTAATCCACTGCCATCTTGGAATTCAGATAAAAATATTTCACTGCCTTAAATTTGCAAAGCATCTCTCTTTCTGTGGCACTACATTGATATCAGCACAGGAATTAATTCAATTTGTTCATTCCCCTCTCTGCTGCTTTCCAAACTGTGCTCATTTGGGTTTGTCATGAATTAAAGAAAAGGGTATAACATTTAAAAAATATTTTTAAATTGATTTTAGAGAGGAAAGGAGAGGGAGAGAGATAGAAACATCAATTAAGAGAAAGAATCATTGATTGGCTGATTCCTGCACGTCCCCTATTGGGGATTGAACCCACAACCCAGGCATGTGCCCGTGACCTCCTGGTTCAACCACTGATCAACACTGGCTGGGCTAGGGTGTAATATTTAAATGGCTGTTCCATTAATTGCCAAAAGAGGAGTTTTGAAACTCTTACTACAGGAACTTAATTACATTTATAGTCAAGGGCCTGTAGTTCTGCTCCATCTTCATCTCCAGGTATTTTGTTCTTACAGTTATAATAATATAAAACAGATGCAGTGTGGCCTCTGTGGTTAAAGGGAGGTTGGCAACCTGCCTGCTCAGCTTCTCCTCCATCCTTCCCTGGAGGCTTAGGACACCTCAGGAATATGAGGGACTCAGTTGGAGCCCCCAGTTGAACCCACAATCCCCAGCACACTTTACATACGAGAAACCGGAAGTCCAGAGAGTGTGATTGTGTCTTCTTTAAAAAAAAAAAATTTCACCCTGGCCAGTGTGGCTCAGTGGTAGAGGGTTGGCCCATACACCAAAGGATCTTGGGTTCGATTCTCGGTCAAGGGCACATATCTGGGTTGCAGGTTCATTCCCTCGTCCTGTCCAGGGCAAGTGCAGGCGTCAACCAATCATTGTGTCTCTCTCACATTGATGTTTCTCTCTCTCTCCCCCCTCCTTCCCTTCCACTCTTTCTAAAAATCCATGGAAAAAATATCCTTGGGTGAGGATAACAAAAATAAAAATAAGTATAAATAAATTTACCTGTGTTTTCAGATATTACAACTAGCCTGCTTATTCTAGAATTAAAATAGGACTAGCCAGCCTATTAGCTCCAACACTTGCCTTTCTTTCAGACGGAATGGTTGGTCACTTTGTTGCTCTGAATGCTTTTGATCCTAGAACCACGCCCTGATTTCCTGGAAAAATAGAAAGGCCGGAATGGAATTGTCAAGGCAAACAATGTTCTGCTACCCAGGAAGAGATAATAATAGCACTTAGATACTTAGAATAAGCAGAGTCAGGCCTGGTTCTATACACTCTTCCTGGCAGGGTAGGAGGTGGGTGACATCTTACTAGTATATGTGCTTAAGGCACAGAGAGTGTCAGTACCTTGTCTGTGTCGTTGTAGAGTCAGGCATGAACCCAGGCAGTCTCCCTCAGGGGTCCGACTCTTAATCCCTCTGCTATGGGAATAGCCTTGAAAGTTCCCATCCCACTAGTGACATTCTCTGCTTTTGAAAAAAAATTCTTTTCTCTTTCTTTTTCACTTAGCTTCTGCTGCCTCCTCAAGGAACTGAGTCACTGTTCAACATCCTTCCTGGTCTACTGATACTGTTCACCTCACTCTTCCCAAATCCACCTGCAGACAAAAATTTCAGATGTTGATCGTGATCCTAATTGTTCCTCACTTTTGTGCTCATGGGAAACTATTGTGATATAGGTCAACCTTGGGAGCTCAGGTGGGGCTCCTGGGGGCTGCTGTGGAGTCAGAGGCAGAGCCGTGGGAAGGCTATCTCTGGTCCTCAGAGCCCTTGCTGTCTATCACCCCACGCCCTCATGCCTGGATGCTATGTCTGCATCTCAGTACTAAGCCCTCCCAACTTGGCCAAATCCAGCTGCAACCCTGCCTAGATCCACCGGTATCTACTGGCAGATACCTACCGGTGCAATACACAGAGCTCCTGTCATCACTGAGGTCGATGCTTTCCCATCTCTGGGAGCACCTGAGTGTTCAGACAGAAGATAGTCTCTGGAGTCAAGCTGCTTAGATTCAGTGCTGGCCCTATTACTAGCTTGGAGACGTTGAGTAGGTGAATTAATTAATCTGTGCCTCAGTTTTCTTATCAATAAATTGCAAATTGTTATAGTACCCACGTCATTGAGCTTCTGTGAAGAATGAATGAGATAATACATGTAAAGCTCTTAAAACAGTGTTGATTCATAGTGAAGAATTAGTAAATAGTACCATTTATTATGATGAAAGGGTTGGCAGCAGGAGAGAAAAAAAAGTGACCTCCTGTTATCATTTGAACATATATTTTTAAAATATATATTTTTATTGATTTCAGAGAAGAAGGTAGAGGGAGAGAAAAATGTCAGTGATGAGGGAGAATCATTGACTGGCTGGCTCCTGTACAGCCCCCACTGGGGATCTAGCCCACAACCCGGGCATGTGCCCTGACTAGGAATTGAACCAAAACCTCCTGGTTCATAGGTCAATGCTCAACCACTGAGCCACACTGACTGGGCCATTTGAGCATATTTTAAGACTAGAATTCTAGACATTATCTTTCACTACCCTAGTGGAAACCCTTCCATTGTATAATCAAAGGAGCACAGGTATCTCAGGCTCAGAATAAAAACCTTTGTCCAAATATGTCCCTCTATGTGGGGACAAAGTGGAGGCCCAATTTGAAATATTAGCTTCCTGGGAGTTGTCAGATTAACCCACCCCATGACGCTGACTCCACTATGTCTGTTAATCATAGTAGTCTGTGTTATATCACCAAATCATATCTTATTCACTGGTTTCACCTTTACCAGCAGAAAATCCATGTATTACTCCATGGACAGACACTCCCAACTCTGAGCTCAGTTTTCTTCCTCATCATATGTCATCACCTTAGATTCCTGACTTTGTTCTGTCTTGTCTGGGATTCTTCCATTTTTTTTTATCTTGCTCTTCCTGCCTCATCCACATTCTTTTCTTTTAAACAAATTTTACTGTGAGAAATGCTACACATAAATTGGTGTTGTGGTGGACACTGGTATGTGCTTCCCGATCCCTTTCAGGAATGAAGAACTCGGTCCCAGCTCCCAGGAGCACGGCCTGCAAAAAGCCCTTAGTCATAAGCCTCCAGTTGTGTGGATGGCCTCAGCTGAAGAGACCTGGTCAAGGTCAAGATCTTCTCCCAGGGTGGGGCTTGCATCCAGTGACTGATCAGCATGGGGAGATTTTATATATATATATATATATATATATATATATATATATATATATTCACAAAAGACATTTAAAAAATAGTAATAAAATAAGCATTCTGGTACCCTCCATCTAGCTAAAAATATAGACTATTTTACCAGTACTTTGAAGCCCACTGCATTGTGTTCCCTTCTCTGTCTGCACCCTTACCCCAGGTAATTGCTATCTGAATATTGTGTCAATCAGTGATTTGTTTTTTCTTTATATTAAAATAAAAATATATATTTACATTAAACTGAACAATTTATATATTTGCCCTGCTTTTTAAATTAAGAAATGTACATTTTTAAATATATACAGAGAGGAAGGGAGAGGAAGAGAGAGAGAGAAACATCAATGATGAGAGAGAATCATTGATCAGTTGCCTTCTGCAAGCCCTCTACTGGGGATTGAGCCTGCAACCTGGGCATGGGCTGTGACTGGGAATCAAACTACAACCTCCTAGTTCAGTGATGGCGAACCTTTTGAGCTCGGTGTGTCAGCATTTTGAAAAACCCTAACTGAACTCTGGTGCCGTGTCACATATAGAAATTTTTTGGTATTTGCAACCATAGTAAAACAAAGACTTACATTTTTGACATTTATTTTATATATTTAAATGCCATTTAACAAAGAAAAATCAACCAAAAAAATGAGTTCGTGTGTCACCTCTGACACGTGTGTCATAGGTTCGCCATCACTGTCCTAGTTCATAGGTCGATGCTCAACCACTGAGCCACACTGGCTGGGCTATATTTGTCCTGTTTTTGAGCTTTAAATAAGTGCAACCTCATAATGATGCTTTTGTAATTATCTAGTTTTTATTAACAGGAAAGAATTAAAGGGAAGACTAGATAATATAGGCATACTATTTATTTAATTATTATTTTTTAATCCTCACCCGAGGATACTTTTCCATTGATTTTTTAGAGAGAGTGGAAGGTGGGGTGGGGTGGGGGAGAGCGAGAGAGAGAGAGAGAGAGAGAGAGAGAGAGAAACATCGATGTGAGAGAGACACATCGATTAGTTGCCTCCCACAGGCTCCCCAACCAGGGCTGGGGATTGAGCCTGCAACCGAGGTATCTGCCCTTGACCAGAATCGAACCTGGGACCTTTCAGTCCATAGACCAACGCTCTATCCACTGAGCAAAACTGGCTAGGGCTAGGCTTGCCATTTATATGGTTTTGCTAATTTAACGCTCTCCCCTGCTGATTGGTGGGGGAAGGGACTGGACAAAGGCAGTTTAGATGCATGCCCAGTAAAGTCTGAGTGACATGGGATGGTGCTTGCCCATCAATCACACCTGGGAGGGAGTCAGGGGCCAGAATGGGTGTGGCCACTGCAAGTACAAGAAACCTGAATATTTAAACTTCTAAACAAAGAAGCGCTCTCTTTCTTGGCTCTAGGCAGCAGGCTCTTGGGACTCCTGTTGCAGGGGGCTGTGCTCCCCTATGCCCACATGGTTCACAGCCATGTGGGACCCTCATAATAGGCTAACAAAATTTAATTGGCTTGGATGCTGAACTACATCTGGCCTGTAACATGGAATGGAAGCTCTGGACACGGGCCTTGCTTTTGGCTCTCCTGCGACCCCTGCTGCACCTTTTCCAGGACTGGCTTAAGGAACATGGGACTGTGGAACCCAAGGAATGTAACTTCACATTAAAGCTTTTTCCCACATCTCATTCTCCTGTGGGGGCCTTTCGAACATTCTTATTTCAGTGGTACCCCAAGAACCTCACTTCCACGAGTGACAGAGGAATTCAATTCTCTGGTAACAATACCATTACACCATCATTTGGTACTCTGGCCTTTCCTTCCACATTATTTTTTTCCAGGTTTGTCTCAAACTTAAAATATATATAGCTTTAGTTAAGCTCCCTCCCTCAACTTTTTTTTCTTCAAAATAGCATTCCATTGTGTGAATGGTTTAACATTCAGTTACTGATTCTATAGCTTACAGACATTTGTAGTGTTTCCAGTTTCTTTTCTTTCTATTATGAACAATTTTCCTAGGAATATTCTTGAACCTGAGAATAGATGTCTTGGGTCATAGAGGTATGTGTATCCTAAAACTTCTTAGAGAATGCTAACAAGTGAAGCAAATTGATTGTACAAGTTTATACTCCTACCAGGAGTGTTTGTGAATTCCCATTGTTTTACATTCCTCATTCTTGCTAACACCTGGTATAGTCCATGTTTTGTTCCCCCCCCCACCCCAATGGTGGTATGAATATTTAATTGTTTTAAATTATTTCCCTACTTACTAATAAGGATGACCATCTATATATATACAAAAGCCTAATATGCAAAGTGTCCTCTCGGGAGTTCCATCACTCACTATGACGTGCGCTGACCACCAGCAGGTGGTGTGGAACATGGCAGGTGACCAGCAGCAGCGGTGAGGTGCTGAGGAAGAGAGGGAAGGAGGAGGCGGAGAGATGGGGAGGCGGGGAACCTGATCGGCCCTGATTGCCGGCCAGGCCTAAGGACACTACCCGTGCATGAATTTCATGCACCGGGCCTCTAGTATTTTCATAAATTTACAGGACATTTATGCTTTCTTTTCTGTGAAATGCCAGTATTTTTGTCCTCCCATCTTCATTCTTTAAAATCAGACAGACATGTTAATAATGACTTTCATTTATCTCCTCCAGCTGTATGATACTCTGCTCATCAGCATTCCTAGTTCAACACCTAGTTCAACAAGTGGCCCTCATTTGGCAAATGTGCCAAAAATCAAGTTTCCTAGAGATAAGTCCATGTGCCAAAAGCTCCCCTCTTCCTTCTTGTGTTCTATGGGCCCAACTATGACAGAAAAGCAATATTGGCAGTTTCATGATAGGAAGCAGTCTAAAAGTCCCAAACGACTTTTCAAAATAAACCCACAATAAGGTTGGGACAATCAAATAGTTATTCAGATTTTCAGTTGCTGCAGGGAAAATTTAAGGAGAGCAGCAAATACCTGAAACAGAAGAGTTCTGGTGGGAAAGCAGGACTTGTGAATGGACAAGTGCCAGTGAAGTGGCTAATTCCAAACGGGTGGGACTGGGAAGCATGGCTTTTGTGCAGATGTTGGGGCAACAGGAGTGGACAGTTGAACTTACGCTTGGGTAGAAGGTAACTCAGTTGGGAGAGTAGCTGGAGACCCTGAGGCAAGGTGTTGAAGGTGGAACTTTGAACTGAAACATTAGGTTAGCTGTCTTCTGCATTAAGCCTTCCTCTTCTGATCAATGTGTGTTTCATTAATCATAATGACATCTACACACTCTTAAAAAACAGTAATATAAATAACATATAAACATAAATTTATTGTATATATCATGTATGCAACCTATAATCAATATTTGGTTTGCACATGTCAATGCCTCTCAAACTTACATGCAGAAGTGTCCTGAATGGCAAAAAAAAGTGTAACCAGAAATTTCAATTATATT
>NW_005873483.1:41914-49382 GCF_000147115.1 Myotis lucifugus | reverse complement strand
CATGGGGTTGGGGAGCTCCCCCCTGTCACACACAGCACCCCTGAGGGGCGATCAGGGGTTTGGGCGTTGCCCCCTGTCATGCTGATCCCGGTGCAGGGAGGCCTCGCTGCTCTGCTGATCCCGGTGCTGGGAGGCTTATTACCCTTTTACTATATAGGATAGAGGCCTGGTGCATGGGTGGGGGCCGGCTGGTTTGCCCTGAAGGGTGTCCTGGATCAGGGTGGGGGTCCCCACTGCGGTGCCTGGCCAGGCTGGCTGAGGGGCTGAGGGCCATTTTCTGGCTGGCAGGGGTGACTGAAGCTCCCAACTGCTCATTTTTTTCTTTTCTTTTTTTTTTTTTTTTATTCTGGGCCAGCTTTAGCTCTGAGACTCTGCTGCTGAAAGCAGGTTTCTGGCCTTTACCTTTCGTATTTGATACAATGTTGCGGTCCGGCTGGCTGAAAGCCAGTTTCTGGGGTTTTGTTTAGCTTCTATATTTGGCAACATAGTTGCTTAGAGTTGTAGCAGCTGAGAGTCCAGCAAGTCAGGCGGGGAACGTTGGAGTCCACAGTCACTGGATTAAGCAATCCTCCCTGCTCACTTCAGTGCAGGGCTGCCGGCCGCCATCTTGGCTGACAGTTAATTTGCATAAGGATATGCTGATTAGCCAATGGGAAGGGTAGCAGTCATACGCTAATTACCATGTTTCTCTTTTATTAGTGTAGATATTTACAGGTTCTTTATCAGATATGTGATTTGAAAGTATTTTTCCCATTTTATTCTTTATTGTTTATGATACATTTTGCAAATATTTTTCATTTTCCTAATATATACCTTTTTTTCCTAGATAGTAATTTTATATACTTTATTTTTATATTTTAATAAATTTATTGTGATAACATTGGTTATTAAAATCGTATCTACAATACATAATCTGAATATTTTGTTGTATGTTCACCAGCCAAAGTCAAGTCATCTATCATCACCATGTATTTGAACCCCTTTACCCTTTTTCTTTTGTTGCTATTGAAATCAAGATTAGCACAATTTAAAAACAAAGAGGCCATCAAGAGTGCTAATGTTGGTAAGGGTCTAAAAATGCTCACAAAACAATAATCAATCAGGCTATTGAATAGGTGGAAAAACTGTTATTTATTTGGATAAAGGAAAAGCAGTTAGCAGGTGACAGCATTTCAGAGGCAGTGATATATGAAAAATTCTTTTGAGGAAAGTAGGGGGTGGTTCCATAAATTTAAAAAAATATTTATTTATAAATGAAACAGTGCAATAGACATGCACTTATATAAGAAATGGTTAAGCAAGTAATAACCTGGGGGTCTGGAACAGATTAATTCAATTTACATTTTTTCTAATGGGAAAAAGATTTTGGTTTTTGAACAGATTGGTTCCACTGTAATTGAAGTGCAAAAGAAACTTTATCAAATAAAGAATAATAATTATCTTCCATTTGTATACTTATAGTTTTAATATTAAAGTGGATGTTCTAGAAATTATATAATTGATATCTTAAAATGCTTTTAAAAAGAGTTTAGAAACAGGGAAGGCAGTTCTAGGGAAGGGGGTCTATGGGAGAGGAAGACATATGTAATGGGCAGAGATAGCTCTAAGCTACCAGAAAGTTTATCTCACATACACAAAGGATGGAAGAATGTTATAAGGGGAAGAAGATGGGGGGGGGGGGCTTTGAAACTAATACCATGTAAGGAAAAGGGAGGGAAAGAGCCAGTTAGAAGAGCACAGAGTAGATAAAATGGAGAAGGGGTCCAATTAGAAGGTAGCCTATATAGACAAAGAGCTGCCAGCTTTTATAAACCTTTCCAGTGGTTCTCAACCTTCTGGCCCTTTTAATACAGTTCCTCATGCTGTGACCCGCAACCATAAAATTATTTTTTGTTGCT
This sequence comes from Myotis lucifugus, assembly GCF_000147115.1. NCBI lineage: Eukaryota > Metazoa > Chordata > Mammalia > Chiroptera > Vespertilionidae > Myotis > Myotis lucifugus. The sequence goes on along the minus strand of NW_005873483.1, from coordinate 47,484 downwards.
ACTTCATAACTGTAATTTTGCTACTGTTATGAATCATAATGTAAATATCTGATATGCAGGATGGTCTTAAGCGACCCCTGTGAAAGGATCATTCGACCTCCAAAGGGGTTGCGACCCACAGGTTGAGAACCGCTGCTTTAGACAAAGAGGCGTCACTGCTTACCCACTTGGGAACCACTCCTAACTCGGAAGTTTCATATGCTTCCAATAAATTTTCACTCTTTTATTTAAAAAATGCCTTTTAGTCTGCAAATTCATTCTTCAAACTTCATGAGAGAAGAACCTGTGAGGAAAGTCCAAGCTCACCCAACTCTGTGTATCACTTTCACTAAAAAGCAAATTCCTTTGACAGTTCCATCATATTCAGATCTATAACCATGCCATTTTATTTATTTTGTCATTTGGAGGCACTTAATGTTCCACTCTGATGCATTTGCAAATATGTTACATCTTCAAAAAAATCAATGGAACAGATTCTGACTTATTTTAAAATATGGATTCTGAGATTAAATGTTCAGATCATATCTCTGAACTGGATGAAAATGTATACAACTCTAAGGAATAACTGGACTCATGGACATACTGGCAAATAATTAAATAAATAAAATTGATTATGGGATTGGATGAACAGAACATAATTATTATTGTTATGACTTAAAATATTGCTGACTTCTAAATCTTTTTGGTTTGCTTACCAGATATAATGAAACATATTTGTTTGTTTGCTTGTTTACAATTTAGTGAATTATACCTTGACTAGAGGCCCAGTGCACAAAATTTGTGCACTCGGTGGTGGGGCGGGGGTGCGTCCCTCAGCCCGGCCTGCGCCCATTTGCAGTCCAGGACCCCTTGGGGGATGTCCACCTGTTGACTTAGGCCCACTCCCCGGGGGATCAGGCTTAAGCTTGCAGTCAGACATCCTTCTGGTAGCCAGGGAGCCCTCGGGGGATGTCCGACTAAAGGCTTAGGCCCCCAAGGGATCGGGCCTAAATTGTTAGTTAGACATTCTTAGTGCTGCCATGGAGGTGGGAGAGGCTCCTGCCACCACCTCCGCACTGGCCAGCCATGAGCCAGCTTCTGGCTGAGTAGCACTACTCCTTGGTCTGACCTAAACCCTAGAGATTAGTACCTCATTTTACAACTTTTTCTCGGTTTATAGGCAGCAGCAAACTCAGACCACACAGTCGGGTGTTCAAGAAATGTTGCTTTCTTTATTGTTTAGTAACCAAACCTAACTTCAACTTCAGCCCCCATTCTGCCAAGTGAAAAAACAAAAAACAAAATATTATTTAACTTAGGTTCCCCACCCCCTTCTCTGGAGTTGTACTTCCATGTCAGACAGTTTATATCTCATGCAGAGGTGCCAAATAACTGAGCAGGGTCAAGAACATGTGGACCTCAGTCTTCTGTCTGGGCTGGCCCCCACCCAGTGCCCTTGACCCTCACCTGACCCTCACCTCAGAGCTCTGAAATCAATAAAAATATATACTAATAAAATAAATAAATGAGAAAAAACAAACAAACAAAAAAAGTAGGTGGGTGATTCAATCTATCCCTTCCTGGTAGGAGAGAAAAGGGCACATGGACAGTAAGGCAAAGTGTTCCTTTAGATTTCATGTATGCAGCCATCTCGGGGTTTATGAACCACAGGAGAACAAAATGCCTTACTTTAATTATACCACCTTACCATAGAAATCTAATGAAGTTTTTCGATTATAAATAAACTAGAGTCCTGGTGCACAAAAATTTGTGCACTAAGGGGGAGGGAGGGTTCCTCAGCCCGGCCTGTGCCCATTTGCAATTCAGTACCCCTTGGGGGATGTCCATCTGTTGACTTAGGCCCACTCCCCAGGGATCAGGCCCAGGTTTGCAGTCAGTAATCCTTCTGGCAGCCAGGGAGCCCTCGGACATGTTCGACTAAAGGCTTAGGCCCCCAAGGGGTAGGGTCTAAACCGTTATTTGGACATTCTTAATGCTGCCACGGAGGTGGGAGAGGCTCCTGCCCACCACCTCTGCACTGGCCCAGCCATGAGCCAGCTTCTGGCTGAGTGGCACTAGCCATATAGAAGTGCACTGACCCACCCAGGGGGGCAGCTCCTGCATTGAGCATCTGCCCTCTGGTGCCAAGTGAGCATCATAGCAACCGGTCATTCTGTTGTTCAGTCAATTTGCATATTAGCCTTTTATTATTATTATATAGGTTGTCCCTGTTTCCCCCCTTTTGCCCCCTCTACCCAGCTCTTGCCCCCCCCCCACTTCTCTCTGGCCATCACCATACTGTTGTGTGTGTCCATGGGTTGTGCATATATTTTCTTTGGCTAATCTCGTCTTTAAATTCACTTCTTTAAATTTTTATTTTCAGATAAGTGCTTATAACTGCACTATTATATATTTTCTATATATCATTTAGAATGAAAATATTTTTAATTGAACCCTTGTAAATTTTAGCACAATTTAATAAATTATGCTAGAAGCAATTAGGAGATTTTTCATGTAATGCAGATACATTTCAATTAGTATTTTATTAATTTTTAATATTTTAATTTGAAATAATCTCATACATGTAAAAAAAAACTATAAAAGACTACAGCATATTATATGTACCCTTCACCCAATTTCTTAGGTGTTAATAATTTAAACATAACCATTATACAACTAACAAAATTTGGAATATATTTTTCTTATAATCTCTTTAATGTTACTTAATCCATTTACTTTGTTTTTGTTAATCATCACCCAAGGATATTTTTCCATTGAATTTTAGAGAGAGTGAAGGGAAAGGGAGAGACACATTGATTGGTTGCCTCCTGCACATGCTCTGATAGGGACTGGGGATCAAGCCAGCAACTGAGGTACATGCCCTTGACTGGAACTGAACCTGGGACCGTTCAGTCCACGGCTTATGCTTTATCCACTGAGAAAAACAGGCTTCAGCTTAATTCATTTACTTTTAAAATATATGTGTGTTTATATTTAAAGTGGGTTTTGTTTTTAATTCATCCTCATAATCTGTCTTTTAATTGGTGCATTTATGCCACTGACTTTCAGAGTGCTTACTGATAGAGTTATTTCCATATCAGGTGGCTTCTGGGGCTTCTGGGGGCAGCCTGTGGCATGGAATCGGATCCCATCATGGGTGGCAGGCAAGCGGCTTCTGGGGCCGGCCTGCAGCCCGGCATCAGATCCGATCACAGGCAGCAGGCAGGTGGCTTCTGGGGCTTCTGGGGCTGGCCTTCGGCCTGGGATTGGATCTGATCATGGGCGGTTGGCAGGCAGCTTCTGAGGTCGCACACAGGGGCCTGGATGAAGGCTGGCACTGGGGGCTCACACTTTCCTGCCCTACCAGCAGTATGCAAATTAGCCGCTATCTTTGTTGGCGGTTAATTTGCATATTGCACTGATTTGCCAATGAGAGGTGTAGCAAAGGTATGGTCAATTACCATGTTTGTCTATTATTAGATAGGATATGTTGAAAAGGTATAGATCAAAGTATCGACAGTTCTATGGAGTTACTCTAAAGTCTCTTGATACATAAATAATAATAACTCTTACAGAATAACATGGGTCCTTAGTTTCACTCATGTAGGCATGTCTACTTAATAGGACACTGGAAAGTTGATAAAAGAACAGCATAGACTACAACCTGAATGATGTTTTAAAAATCACTGTGTCTTAAGTTAAACACCAAATCATCTATATAGCTCTTTCTCTATTTCTATTCAGTAATTCCTCTTATATTTTTAATGTGTCTATAAAGTAAAAGTCTTCAGGATTTGATAAGCACAAGCCTGAACCATGGAAAACAACCAACAACAACATCTGAGAGTCTGTTTCTTCCTGAAGGAAGACCCTTCCTGCACAGCTCTTGAATAAAATGATACCTCAATATAAGAGCACCCAAATACATAAACTCTGATGGACTTTAAGGGAGAGGTTGGCAGCAACACAGACATAGTAGGGCATGTTAACACCCCCAGATATCAGTGGATAGAGCTTACAGTAAAAAAATTAACAAGGAAACAGAGGCTATAAATGACACACTAGATCAGAGGGATCTGAGAAATATTTATAGAACATTTCTCCTCAAAGCAACAGAATATACATTCTTCTCAAGTGTCTCTTCACATGAAACATTTTCAAAGGTAGACCACATGTCAGGGCACAAAACAATGCTACACAAATTCAAGAAGATTGCTGTAATACCAAGCATATTCTCACATCAAATGGCATGAAGTTAGAAACCAACTACAATAAAAAAATACCTCAAAAACACTAAAATACATGTATGCTAAATAGCATATTATTAATCAATGAATGGGTTACCAATGGGATAAATCAAAAAATTATAGACATTCTGGAAACAAATGAAAACGAACACACAACAATGGAACACAGTGAAAGCAAACCTGAGAGGGAAGTCCATAGCACTACAGGCCCACCTTAAGAAACAAGAAAAAGCACTAATAAACGATCTATACCTAAACCTAATTTAATTAAATAAAATCAGAAAGAAAAGAGGCAATATAACAACAGACAGCACAGAAATAAATTTCCAGCAAATAAAAGTCCTGAACCAGACGGATTTGTAGAAGAACTTTACCAAACACTCAAAGAATTAGCACTTATCCTCCTCAAATTATTTCAAAAAATTCAAGAGAAAGCTCTTTTTATGAAGCCAGCATTATCCTAATTCCAAAACCAGATAAAGACACTACAAAGAAAGAAAATTGCAGGCCAATATTCCTGATGAACACAGATGGTAAAATCCTCAACAAAATATTAGCAAATCAGATTCTGAAATATAATAAAAAGATCATACACCATGTTCAAGTGGAATTTATTCCAGGGGTGCAAGGCTGGTGCAATATTTACAAATCAATACATGTAATATATCACGTAAGAAAATTGAAAGATAAAAGTAATATGGTCATATCAATACATGCAGAAAAAGCATTTGACAAAATCGAGCACCCTTTTTTGATAAAAACTCTCAGTAAAGTGGGAATAGATGAATCATACCTAAACATAATAAGGTCATCTATAATAAAAAAAGTGTAATATGCACATCGACCAAGCGACCGAACAGCGGAATGATCATCCAGATGACCATCTGGAGGACCACGCTATGACACCCATTGGCGCCAGGACAGTCAAGGCAGGTGCAATGTGATTGGTTTTGGCAATCAATCAGGGGCTCCACAATCTCCCATTGAGGGTGGCCCAGGCCACTGACTGGACGGCTGCGGCGGGTGGGCAAGGCCTCTCTTTGAAGAGTGCTATCAATCTCATGAACCCCCTGCAGAGGAAGTCCCAGGCCACTGGCTGGCAGGGTGATCAATCAGTGGGCGCCACAATTTCCCAAAGAGAAACGCACAGGCTACCCCATAGCGGTGCCTCAGTGGATGGGCGAGGCCTTCCTCTGCAGGGGCGCTTTCCATCACAGAGCCCTGGCCGGGTGAACTGGGTCGATAGATCATGGGTCTGCCAGATTGTGAGAGGGCACAGGCAGGGCTGAGGGAAGCCCCCTTAAATGCACATTTTTTTGTTCACTAGACCTCTACTATATGATA
>NW_005873483.1:39263-40110 GCF_000147115.1 Myotis lucifugus | reverse complement strand
GAGATAAATCTCCTAGGGCAAAGGAAATTAAAAGAGAAAATAAACAAATTGGACTACATCAAAATAAAAGCTCCTGCCCAACAAAAGAAACCCACCATCAAAATGAAAAGGGAACTATATCGGAGAACATATTTGTCAGTGATACATTTGATAAGAGGTTAATATCCGAAATATATAAAACTAGAGGCCCGGTGCACAAAAATTTGTGCACTGGCGGGGGAGAGGGTTGTCCCTCAGCCCCACTTGTGCCCTCTCACAGTCTGGGACCCCTCGGGAGATAATGACCTGCTGGCTTGGGCCCACTCCCTGGATGAAGAGGGCAGGCCCAATCCCTAGGTGCCTGCCCCGCAGCTCCTGGTCAGGCTCAGAGCAGGGCCGATTGGGGAGTTGGGGCGCGGCCCCCTGTCATGCACAGAGCAGGGCCGATCAGGAGGTTGTGATGCCACCCTGAGTCACGCTCAGGGTAGGGCAGCATGGGGGTTTGGGGGGCCGCCCCCTGTCACACTCAAGGCAGGGTCGATGGGGACATTGTGGCACCACCCCCTGTCACCCACAGAACAGGGCGGATCAGGGGGTTGGGGTGCCACCCCCTGTCACCCACAGAGCAGGGCTGATCACGGGGTTGGGGCACTCCCCCCTGTCACACTCAGGGCAGGGCCGATGGGGAGGTTGCGGCTCCACCCCGTCACACACAGAGCAGGGCACATGGGGGGGGGTTGGGCGCTGCACCCTGTCACACACAGAGCAGGCTGATCAGAGGGATGGGGCGCCTCCTGTCATGAACAGAGCAGGCGGATAGGAAGGTTGTGCCTCACCACCTGTCACACACAGAGCACAGGGTGATCAG
>NW_005873483.1:15425-16688 GCF_000147115.1 Myotis lucifugus | reverse complement strand
TGAAAGCCCCAAATGCACCACTTTTACTGTTTCTTTTAAAAAAATCACTGGTATTTATGCAGAACTATTCATACTCACCTATATCTTTCTTTCTTTTTTAGTTTTAGAAACCTTACTGGAGATGCTGCAGAGAACAAGAATCAGCACACAGACTTTCTCTCTCATTTTGATGTCTCTCTTCTCTTTGCTCTAAATGCCCTTCCAATATGAGTTCCTTGCTGGACACTTCACTAACAACTGTCTTTTCTCCCTCTAATTTTTAAAAATATATCTTATTGATTTTTTTCCAGAAAGGAAGGGAGAGGGTTAGAGAGTTAGAAACATCGATGAGAGAGAAACATTGATCAGCTACCTCCTGCACAACCCCCACTGGGGATATGCCCGCAACCAAGGTACATGCTCTTGACCGGAATCGAACCTGGAACCCTTCAGTCCGCAGGCTGAAGCTCTATCCACTGAGCCAAACTGGTTAGGGCTCTCCCTCTAGTTTTTAAGATGCTTTTATTTGTGTATATGAGATTCTGTCCCTGAGTGGATAAAAATGACATGTCTTTCTTAGACTGTCCAGCTTTCATTTAATAAACAACAAATCAAAAAACACCTTATTCTCCCTCTTCCCCACTTTATATTGAAAGGCCAGAACAGTCAATTTAACAAATTTTTATATTCCTTACATATTTGGAATATTGGATACATTAAAGACAAATATCATGTTTGAACCAAAAAAAAAAAACATTTATGTTACCCCCATCAGATTTAAAAGAAGACATGTTTGTGCTTATTTCTGGTATCCATTTGTTTTCTTTGAGTAAAAGACTCGAGTAAAATCTCCTAGCTGCAGGAAAAGGGCTGTCTCCTTTTGAATTTTCTCCAACTGGTTTTCCCATCTGTTTGCTGGCTGCTGCCTGTTATTTCTGTTGTCTGATTGCTTTCTGTTTCTTTTTCGTTCTTGATTTTCTTTATCTCACAGTCTCAGGCTGTTGGCTGAGAAAAGCAGTTTTGTGCTGTGCTTCCTGTTTTGCAGCTTTTGGCCTCATCGTCCTTTGTTTTCTAGGTGACTGGGTTTGAGACTGGCTTATACTTTGCCCTTGTTGTTTCACATTCTGGGTGGGCTCTCATGCAGCTTGAGACCAGGCTCTTGCTTGTTGCTCAGAGTTTTGGAGTTCTAAAGGTGTTCCATATGGGTTCCTTACAGGTCACTTCACTACACTGCAGGATAGCTGATCAGTCATGAATACTGTGAGAAATTCTGCAGGAAAGCAC
>NW_005873483.1:0-13949 GCF_000147115.1 Myotis lucifugus | reverse complement strand
CCGCCATATTGTTTGGGTTAATTTGCATATAGTCGCTCTGATTGCCTGTTGGGCGTGGCTTTGGGTGTACTGGAGGTGTGGTCAATTTGCATGTTTCTCTTTTGTTTGATTAGATAGCTTGGTGGCACATGTAACAGTTACATTGAGCTCCTCCTCACCTGGGCACAAAGGAATGTATGTAAAATTAGAGGCTACTGTTTTGGAAGTAAGTTTGTTTCTTAACACTCAATACCTCTCTTTATCTTAAATTTAGGATCACATAGCAAGAAGCAACAAGCATATTGTTGCCTTGAAAAGTGTTTGGCTAAAGGCCAAACTCATCATAAATGGGGTCATTTTAGTCCTTGCACTATAGCATTTTCTTCATTTGTTGCAAGTAGAAGAGTGTTTGTCCTCCACAGCAGGAAACCATTGTTTTGTTGTCATCTGTGCTAGCTATTGTTAACTCAGCAACAAGTCTTCTATCCTATATCTCTGAATCTGTACACTTTTGTAGCTGAAGTTTCATGATGTTACTGAACTCAAGGGTTTCACTCTTGGGATATTCTATTTAAGAACAAAAAGTGGTTGTCATAAGGTAGTTTATTTTCTTTAGCAAGTAAAAGAGAGGGGGCGATTCACATCCAAAGCTCCTCCTCTCCAAAGGGAGGCAGAGCCAGGTCTTTTGCACGCTATTTGTTCAATTAAACATTGATTTCTTCTTGACAGTTGGCTACAATTGTGGTGTTGGGATAGGTTCCTGTGAAGTTCATTCTCCCTGGAGCTATGCTTGCAAAATATTCTGCTACATTTAAACTCTTCACCTGTGGAATGAAGGGTCCCAGGTTTGATTCTGATCAAGGGCACATGCCTGGGTTGAGGGCTTGATGCCACACAGGGGACATGCAGGAGGCAGCCAATCGATGATTCTCTCTCATCATTGATGATTTTATCTCTCTTACTCTCTCTCTCTTCCTCTCTAAAATCAATAAAGATATTTTAGGAAAAAGGGAGAAAGAAATAGATAGTCTCTCCTGTTTAAAGATCTCCCATTAACCAATGTGAGTGGACGGAGGAGGAGGCTGTTCACAGCCTTGTAGAGATATGACCCTTGATGTATCCAGTGTTCTATGAGGCTGATTCTCAACTCAGCCTGGATGATATCTCCTCCTGACCAGGCTGCTGCTCTCAGAACTTGTATGAAGAGGCTAAATTACACCAGGCCGATCATGCTCACTGAGTTAGCATGTCATAACTGGTGAGCGAGGGCTGGCCAGGGGTGAGCAGAGACTGAAGTTGTCTCTTTTTCAACAAGGTCATCCGTCCTCTTAGTGGAAAAGAAGTGAGTGAGTGTTGGGACCAGGGGAAAGACCTGGGGTAGGGAACATTATCTGCTCTTCCCATAACAAAGGAGATTTGCTTCAGCAATGAGTAGCCAAAAAGGGGGGAAATGACCTCTTACCTCTTACTCTGGGATCCTTCACTGACAGTGTCCTCAGTGTCTTCCATATCCAGAAAAGTTCATATTCAGACATAGAGTTTGACTTTGGAAGACAATCAACAGGGTCTTCTCTCAGATTCTGATGAAGGTTTAGGTGTCATGATGCTGTTGATAGGGCAGTGCAGAAGATATTTCTGCTACCTTTCCATTATGGAGTTCCAGCTCAATTCCATTGTGGTCCGAGAACATATTCCATATGGTTTCAATTCTCTCAAATGTTTTGATTTTTTATGGATCAGGATATTATGGCCTGTCTTGGTATATGTTCCATGTGCACCTGAAAAAAACATGTCCTCAGCAAATATCAACTTTTACAAACATCAATAGATCAATTCATTGGGGGTGTTATGGAATTCTTCTAATCCTGATTCTATGTAGCTCTTCTGACAATTGTTGAGGAGGTGGTGGAGTTTCTAACTAAAATTGTGGATTGGTCTGATTCTCCTTTCAGTTGTCAGTTTCTGCTTCACATATTTCACATCTCTGTTTCTTGGGGAAATACATTTAAGATTGCTCTGTCTTCTTGGAGGAGTCACTTATTTATCACTTTGTAATGTTTCTCTCTGTTTCTGGTAATTTTCTTTGTTCTGAGATCTAATTTATTTGCTATCAATACAGACATTCCTTCTTCCTTTTACATGAGTAATACTTGCACCACTCATCTTTTCCATCCTTTAATTTTCAGCCTGTTTCTAGAATAATATTCAAATGGACTTTTCTGTAAGCAGCATATGGTTGGGTCATGAATTTTAATCTATTCTGCAAATCTCTGTCTTTTCATTGATGTGTAGACAGAAACAAATAATCTCTTCCCTAGTTAACTGGATCACAGCCATAGTGGAACTCCTGGGCGCCCTTCCTCTATTTCCACCAGCTCAATCAATGCTCCTTGGGGACTCTCTGAGCTCCATTCCTCCCAACCAAACAGCAATAATCAAGTATTTCATCACACTAGACATTAGCTATTCTTTTTTTCTCATTTTTCATCATTGGCCATCTCCTTCCTCAGCAAAAGTGACAATTGTAGAGTTTTCTTGCAAAAGGATATTGACAAGTGGACAAGACAAAACTCAAGATTCCCTATCAGTGCCTCTGCTGGGATCTGTGCACAACCCTTGAACAACAATGCCTTGGCAGCAAAGGGAATAACAAGTCTCTGCATTTGGCACTGGTGGTTTCATTCTTGGTCCCAATGGTTTGGAAGCAGGGCTTGTGGGCCTCTCGCTCCAATATTCACTCAACTATTGCAGATTATTTTCTATTTTTACATGTTTGTTTAATGAGGTAAGGGCAACAGTGACCTGGGAATCTCTGTCTGTGAAGGCACTGCGTGGAGGATACTATAGGGAAGTGATCTGAAATTACCCAGCAGTATTGGAGGTGGGCTTGAGTTTGTGTGTGAAGATGGAGATGCTCAGGACAGAGCAAGTGTGGGTGGCCAGATGAGGCAGGGTCTCAGTGGCTCCTAGAGACTCAAGTCTCTGGTAAAAATTTTCTTGGACTTGTAGAAGCCTCTGTATTCAAACTGCTAAGGGGTCTGAATGGAGACCAGGGAGGAGGCATCCCTCCTGAGACAGATGGTTGGTTCAGTGTTTTATTTTCTTCTCGGCACTTACTTCAACGTTTACCTGTGGAGGGGGAGGTTGTGTGGGGGGTGTCTCTGCACTTGGGTGCATCGTTTTTGAAAAAGGGGTTAGGAAAGACAGAACAGTGCCTTCGTTCAATGGTCATATAAAGCAGATGAATGAACAAATACTGATTTCTGTTAACACAACGTGAATGTCCAGGGCATTTGTTCATGCAATTCAGATTCAATCAAAACAAATGGGTCTGGACTGAGGCTTTGTGTTGGCTCTGTCCCTTGGACCCCTCTGGCAAACAGAGATGATTCCAGGATGTGGGATAGCAGCCTGAGATCAGTAGAAAACAGGCAAGATCAATACTTGTTGGGCTCCAGTAAGAAGAGGTCAGGGAAGGCCAGGTCCCATGGGCAGGTTTGGGGAGAGATGGGAGCGGGCAAGATTTTTGTCTTTGGGTTGGTAGGTTACTGCCAGTGAGGGACACAAGGAAAGCCTGTGGGCCCAGGATGCACAGACACCAGGGAAGAATGTGATTGTCAGGTGATGGTTCCAAGTCCTACTTATACATACTCTGTCAATCAGGACGTATCTGAACTATGGCCTCTGGCCTCCAGATGGCAACACAGGACGAAGAAGCCCAGCAGCGCAGCTGTGCACAGTTTTGTCACCACAGAAGCCAGCGACCTCATCACCTCCATGTGCAGCCCACCAGCCTCTCTGCCACCCTTCTCAGCTGCTCCTTGGGGCTCCAGAAGGCCAGCGCCTGGGCCAGTCAGTACATGTCCTTAAAGTAGGGGGCACCCGAGTGGTCCAGCACCAGGCGCTCCACCAGCACCAGCAGCTCCTGCACCTGGGCCTCCAGGTCCCCACCTGCCTCTCAGTTGTCGAAGGTGCACACGCTCAGCCACCAGAGCCCACAGTGCAAGGTTGTCCCTGTGGTACAGGAAATCCTGCAAAGAGTCCTGACTCAGGTCCTCCTTGCGTGTGAACAGCAGGATGGTACGCGCCACCACACTGTCCCTGAACAGAACCTTGAGCTCGCTCATGCCCAGCTGAGTCACCAGAACAGTGCCTGGGACTCAGGTATAGACAGCAAGTAGCAGCTGGCCTGCTCCTCGCACCCCAGGTCTATCTTGGGGACTAGAGAGCTGAAAAGGTCCAGGGTGTCTATGACTTCCATGTGCCACCTGTCCCACATATGACTCCCCACCTTCCAGGTTCTGGTCACCAAAGTGGCTGGGTGTCTGAAGAGGAAGCACCTGTGGCCCAGGATGCTGTTCCCGGTAGCGCTCTTCCCAGTCCCTGTCTTCCCCACCAGGATGAGCCTCAGCCCGGGCTCCTGCAGGGCCGGCATGGTGTCTTTGCAACCTGGAGGATAAGTCATCTGTGAGCTTCCAAACATGTATCCTGATTACCTGGACCCTGGAGGCCTTTGAAGAAGAACAACAGTGTCTCAACTCTGCTTGTCCAACCAAAGGCTTACTGATCTCAGGAGGATCTTCACCAAGTATCCCCGTCACCATGGCTTCACCATGTGCACCTGTAGATGCTCAGCACTTGGAGGGCATTTGCCTATAGGGTCCCCTTCATCATTCCAGGTATGCCCTCACCTCCATTATCCCTGGTGGTCCAAACCCTGCAGAGCTGTCCCTATTTGAGACTTTAGTGGCCTCTGCCATACTTCTCACAAATTCCAGCCCAGGGAAAACGGTCAGGAGGGTTCAATAGCCTGTGGGTGAAGAGTTGTCTGGAGACCCAGACACTCTGGGTTTAACCCACAGTCCTGCCATCAGCCAGCTGTGCCACCTCATAAGTTGCTTAATTTAAACATCACACTTTGTTCAAAAGTGAGACTAAGAGTATTGAGTTGTTTCTTCTAGGGTTGTTGAGAGGATTAAATGAGATCACCTCCTTCCTTTTTTTTCTCTCACTCTTTCAATCTCCTCCACACTGTCCTCCCTCTTAAACCTGATGCCTGCTAATAAGATACCCCTTTAACCCTCCATCCTGGTTCTCTAACATTCTAGCTGGTGAGTCACACACCATCCAGTGCATGATCTGATGCCCTTTTCATCCTCTTCCATGGAGATCAGAGTAGGTTTATTATCCTCATTTTATACCTGGGGAATGGAAGTATAAGCTAATCAAGTTCATATCTCCCAGCTGGGCAAGGACACAGACCCAGTTAAATGCACATTCAGGCTCTTACTGTTTCACTCCAGACAAGTTTCGGGTCCACTGTTTAGTCCTAAGTTTGCCTGTTCCCCTCACTGAGCACACACGAGGGGGCATTTTTGCATATATTCTTATCATAGGCATTTTCTTCATATCTTCTGTCCTCCCATGCTGACCCAAAAGAGTCCCAAACACAATTTCATTCAGTCATTCATTCATTAAATAGGTTTTACTACGATAATATATCAGGCCAAATCCAAAGAGCTAATGACACCACACAGACACAGTCATGCTTCCCGAGTCCCCAGAATGTCAGAATAGAAGGAAGAACATTGGAAGGGCCTTGGCTGGATTTTTAATGATACTGTGAGAGGGTTTGGTGACTTTGGGTTTGTATTTTCAGGGATGTCAAAGGTAAAGGGCAGACAGGGGATTGTAACACTTATGGGAGTGAGAAAGCTTTAGATATTAAATTTTTCCAGGTAATTCTATATTAGTGACCAAATCTGTTGATACTAAGTTTTCCCAAGATATTCAGCCAGGGGAGACTTTGAGAAACCATGGGAACTAGAAAATTTGGCGGACAAGGGAAACACTTAGGGTGGTTGACCTGAGAGGCAAACAAGAAGAGAACTAGAAATTTGTTTTTGGAAATTGGAGAAGAACCCTATGTCCCAGGTGATCTGCAGCCTCTGACTCTCCTCTCAGGAGTCAGATCACTGTCCTGTCTCAATGTGTCTAAACATGTTCAGAGTCCTGGAGAGACTGGGACACTCCCCTCCAACTCCTGACGTCCTGCCCCAAAGCTGAGGCTTCTCCAAGTAAAGTGGCTCCAGCCAATCAGTCAGTATTTAACACAATCAAACATTCTGTGCTCACCGAGTCCCTGTGCACAGTGCAGTCTGTCCTCAGTCTGCCTCTCCAGCCTCAGGACAACGAAGCCCCTCACTCACATGCTCCCCAGGGAGCAGATGTTGAGCCTTTCCAGCTGCCTTGTGCCTTCAGGCCTGTAACTGTCCCAGCCTCCCCCACATGCTGTCTGAGTCTTCTCTGTGCTTCACCTTCCATTTCTATTTCCACCTCTTCACGTTGTCCACCTGGTCACCACAGGTTTCTGTTCTCTCCAGTCGGCACTGCACAAGGAGAAGCCAAGTGATATAGGAAGGCTGACTACTTTGTCTCTGGGCAAAGAACTTACATGATGGGCTGGCCTGGTCCTCAATCCAAAGGCGTTCATATTTCTGCAGGAACCCCCCACCCCAAAGCCTTCATAATGTTCACGCCCATGGAAATCAATACACTCCCATGACTGACACCAGAGCAGAAATGGAAAGAGCCACAGATGCAAAGGCCAGGAATTGTGCGAATGCAAGGAGTCCTGGCCAAAGCGGGAGATGAGAAGGGTCCGGGAACTGACAGTAGGTGGGTAAGCTGGGGTTCATAAAGTTCCTGGATAGGTCCAGAGAGCTGAAATCTGGGGTTACAAAAACACACTGTCATAGAGGAATGGGAAATGTGTGGAATCTTATATGTTAAACCTCCAAGGGACTGAGTCTATTCACCTAGTCAGGGGCTTCCTGAACCCCTGTCTCTGGGGATTATCTAGGGGATTCTCTCAAATGTGTATTTCTCAGAGATTTTGGTTCACATACCTGTACTTTCAGAATATAAGCACCCCCACATCCCAGCCAATGATTGTGATGCACTCAGTTCCTGATCTCAGTGTCTGGATCAGATTTCCTAGTCCAACCTCTCATCATGCAAAGAAGGGGAGGGAGTTCATAGGACACAGCCACCCAAACAGTCCTGGGCAGCTTGTTTTGGGGAGCAGGTGTTTTGGGGAGCAGGTGTTTAAGGGCACAGGTAGGGCAAGTGTTGGAAGACCATGATCATGACCTTTGCCATCTCTGGCAAGTTGCGGAGAGTGGAGTGTTTTAGGCGGTACAGCCCAGATACACACAGGATTTTCATTTTAACGTGTTCTGAGTTTAGACTCACTTAGTTTAGACTCACTTATATGTCCTCAGAAATATCCACAAGGGGAGTCTTTGTTGCCTTATAAAGCATGTTTTGATCTCTACAGGAGAGAGAGCAGACCCCTTCCTTCCTTGTTAGGGGAGTGCGTTATGAGAGGGCATAATCAAGCAAGAGCCTGGACATATAGGCTGGAGGAGATGGTTGCCACTGCTCCTGAAGCTGCTGTGTGTGAAACTCGGGCATCCTGACACACCTGGGAGTGTGGAGTTACTCTTTTTAGACCACACTGCCCTTCCTGGTACCTACTAGAATGGAGGTGCTCAATCAGCGAGCTTCTTGCAGGCACAGAATTCTTCCAGGTCCTCAAAGGTCCTACTCCCTGGTCTCCTCCCTTCCCCTCCTGTCCCTCACCTTTCCTACAGAATCAGTGACAGGCTCTGAGTCTGACCCAGAAGGCCCTGACCTACTGCTGCCCTGTGGTTGTGAGTGCAGCAGGCTCTTCCTCCCAGCACATGGGGAAGTGTCCTGCATCTCAGACCTCAGAGGGCAGGAAGCATAGGGAGGTGACAACTTAAAGAAGAGACAGGGACATTGACCACGGGGGCAGTAGGATGGGAATTTTCCACTGGAAAACACAGTGCTAGACTGCAAGTGATATTCTCAGGTCTCTGTGACATCAGCACTTGTCCCCTCAAGGGCTATGCTCAGAGGAGAAGAGCATATTAGGTTTGTGAAACCTGTTTTCACTTCTAGCCTTGATCAGGAATCTTAACTGCTTTTGCCTTTTAGGTCTTTTCCTATAAAATGGGTTCTTGAGAGCCTCCTTCCCTGGGACAGTGAAGGTGGTCCTGGTGCAAGGAACCATCTGCAAAGTCTCCTGATCCTCAAAGGAAAGGAAGGCCTTTTCACTATTAAAAATGGGAGAACAGGGAGAGGATGATCACTTTCCTTCAGGGCTTACTCTAGGCATCTCTAGTTCTCTACCCAGACGGTCATGAGAAAGGTGAGGAAAATAGCCAGTCACTGCATGGATGAAGGGAGGGGGGCTACAACAGGATTATGCTGATAGGGGGCCTGATCTGGTTAGGTTGTTAACAAGGATATGACCATGCCTAACTCATTCACACTCTCTGAGTTGACTTTGCCCATATATAGTGACAGGTTTCATTTAATGTGACGCTAATGGACTGGGGATAATTTCACCCATTCATGCCAGCTCCTTATGTCTAATGAAGAATCCAACTCCCACCAACTCCACCTAGTTTTCCCCCAGCTTTATTGAGACATAATTTACATGTGACATTGTACAAACATGAAGTATACGATGTGTTGATTTCACACGTTTATATATTGAGAAAATTATCACCATCTTAGTATTTTCTAATACCTGCACAGGTCCCATAATTACTATATCTTTTCTGTGGTGAGAACATTTAAGATCTATTCTCTTATCAACTTACAAGTACATAATACAGGATTATTAACTATAATTATGATGATTTGTGTTCAATCTCCAGAACCTATGCATCTCTAATTGGAAGTTTGTACTGCTTACTAACATCTCCCCATTTCCTCCATCCACTAACCCCTGGTAATCAGGGTATGATTCCCAGTCAGGGCACATGCCAGGGTTGTGGGCTCAATCCCATGTAGGCAGCATGCAGGAGGCAACCAATTGATGATTCTCTTATCATTGATGTTTCTTTCTCTCTCTCTCTCCCTCTCCCTTCCTCTCTGAAATCAAGAAAAATATATTTTTAAAAAGTGATATCACATAGTATTTATTATCCTCTGTCTGACGAGTTTCACTTAGCAAATACGCTCAAGGTCCATTTGCAAATGGAAACATGTTCTTCTTATCTCATGGCAGAACACACACACACACACACACACACACACACACACACAATGGGCAAAAGTAGGTTTATAGTTGTGAGTATTCAAATCACAGAGTTTATTCTTTTATGTATATTTATTGTTTACTAGAGGCCCGGTGCACAAAAATTTGTGCACTCGGGGGGGAGAGGGGGTCCCTCAACCCGGCCTGTGCCCTCTCACAGTCTGGGACCCCTCAGGAGATAATGACCTGCTGGCTTAGGCCTGCTCCCGGATGGCAGGCCCAATCCCTAGGTGCAGCCCCTGGTCGGGCACAGAGCAGGGCCGATTGGGGAGTTGGGGCACCGCCCCCTATCACACTCAAGGCAGGGTCGATGGGGAGGTTGCAGCGCCACCCCCAATCACGCACAGAGCAGGGCCGATCAGGGGGTTGGGGCGCTCCCCCCGTCACACACAGAGCAGGGTCGGTCAGGGGGTTGAGGAGCTCCCCGCTGTCATGCACAGAGTAGGGCCAATAGGGGAGTTAGGGCACCACCCCCCGTCACACACAGAGCTGGGCAGATCAGAGGGTTGGGGCACTGCCCCCTGTCATGCACAGAGCAGAGCCCATCAGGGGGGTTGGGGCTCCGTACCCTGTCACACACAGAGCAGGGCCAATCAGGGGGTTGAGGAGCTCCCCACTGTCATGCACAGAGCAGGGCCCATCAGGGGGGTTGGGGCACCGCCCCCTGTCACACACAGAGCAGGGCCGATCAGGGGGTTGGGGCGCCGCCACTGTCACACTCAGGGCAGGGCCGATGGGGAGGTTATGGCTCTACCTCTTCACACACAGAGCAGGGCCCGTGGCGGGGGCTTGGGGCGCCGCCCTCTATCACCCACAGAGCAGGGCCAATCAGGGGGTTGGAGCGCTGCACCCTGTCACACACAGAGCAGGGCCGATCAGGGTGTTGGGGCGCTGCACCCTGTCACACACAGAGCCGCAGGGCGATCAGGGGGTTTGGGCGCTGCCCTCTGTCACGCTGATCTTGGTGCCTGGAGGCATATTACCCTTTTACTATATAGAATAGAGGCCTGGTGCACGGGTGGGGGCTGGCTGGTTTGCCCTGAAGGGTGTCCTGGATCAGGGTGGGGGTCCCCACTGGGGTGCCTGACCAGTCTGGCTGAGGGGCTGAGGGCTGTTTTCAGGCTGGCGGGTGACTGAAGCTCCCAACCGCTCTTTTTTTTTTTTTTTTTTTTTTTTTTTTTTATTCTGGGCAAGCTTTAGCTCTGAGGCCTCGGCTGCTGAAAGCTGGTTTACCCTCTGTATTTAATACAATGTTGCGGTCCGGCTGAGTAAAGCAGGTTTCTGGGGTTTTGTTTAGCTTCTATATTTGCAACATAGTTGCTTAGAGTTGCAGCTGAGTGGCTGACAAGTCAAGTGGGGAACATTGGAGTCCTCCATCACTGAAGGAAGCAAGCCTCCCTGTTCGCATCAGCTGCCTGGCTGCCGGCCGCCATCTTGGCTGGCAGTTAATTTGCATATCTCCCTGATTAGCCAATGGGAAGGGTAGTGGCCGTACGCTAATTACCATGTTTCTCTTTTATTAGTGTAGATTCTATTATTTATTTCCTATACTCACAACTGTATAGCCATCCCTGTAGATGTATATTAGAGGTCTGTTGCATGAAGAGATTCATGCAATTGGCCTTCCTTTCCCCTTGCTGCTGGCACCAGTTTTACTCTGGGACCCGGTGCTCAGGCCTTCGTTCTGGCCAAGTTCCAGCCTGAGCCAGCCCTGGAAATGTCAGGCTTCGCTGCTCTGCCGGCCCCGGAGCCATGAGGCTTCGCTGCTCCGCCAGCCTAGGAAACATCAGGCCTCACTGCTCCGCCGGCCCCTGAAACATCAGGCTTCGCTGCTCTGCTGGCCCCAGAAACATCAGGCCTCGCTCCACCACTTGGAGCCTACATATGCAAGTTAACCACCATTTTTGTTGGTGGTTAATTTGCATATCGCTTTGATTAGCCCATGGGAGGTGTAACGAAGGTACGGTCAATTACCCTGTTTGTCTATTATTAGATAGGATGTCTTTTATAATAACCATTCTAACAGGTGTGAGGTGATATCTCATTGAGGTTTTGATTTGTATTTCCCTCATAATTTGTGATGCTTGGCACTTTTTCTTGTTGGCCATTAATATGTCTTCTTAGTAAAAATGTCTATGCAATTCCTCTGCCCAATTTTAAAAATTGGTTTGATTAGGGTTACTACAGAGTTATATGATTTCCCTATATATTTTGTACTAATGGCCCGGTGCACGAAATTTGTGCAGGGGGTGAGGTGTGCTTCAGCCCAGTCTGCACCCTCTCCATACTGGGACCCCTTGAAGGATGTCCTACTGCCCGTTTACAGGGATCCAGCCTAAACTGGCATTCAGACATCCCTCTCTCAATCTGGGACTGCTGGCTCCCAACTGCTCACCTGCCTGCCTGCCTGATTTCCCCTAACCACTCTGCATGCCAGCTTGCTCTCCCCCGACTACCCCTGCCACTATCCTGCTTGTCGCAAAATGCCGCCCCTGCCAGCCTGATCTCCTCCAACTGCTTCCCGTGAGAGTGTGCTTGCACTCAACTGTCCCCCTGCTGGCCTACTTGCCCTCACCTTACCTCCCCACTTGCCTGCTTGCCCCCAACTGCCCCCCCTGCTGGCCTTCTCACTCCAAACTGTCCTCCCCCCCCACAGTCCTGATCACCCCCAACTGACCCCCACTGATGGCCTGCTCACCTCTAACTGGCACCCCTGCTGGTCTGCTCACCCCCCCCCCCCCCCCCCAGATCACCCCCCAACACCGCCCCCCCCCCCATGGCCTGATCACCCACAACTGCCATCCCATCCTGGCCTGATCACCCACAACTGGCTTCCCCTCTTGGCCTCTAACCATCTCTACCTCAGCCCAGACATTATGGCTTTCTCCAGAAGAACTTCCAGAAGGTTTCCTGGAAGGTCTCTCAGTCTAATTCGCATATTACCCTTTTATTAGTATAGATAGAGACCTGGTGCACAGGTGGGGGCCAGCTGGTTTGCCCTGAAGGGTGTCCCAGATCAGGGTGGGGGTTCCCTTGGGGTGTGGGGTGGCCTGGGCGAGGGGCCTGTGGTGGTTTTCAGGCTGGCCATGCCCCATGGGGGGAAGGACCCCCTAGGGAGGCCTGATCAACCTGGGTGAGGGGCTCAGGGCTGTTAGCAGGCTGGCCACACCCCCAAGAGGGGACCCTCACCCCAGGGGGTTATGGCCAACATGGGTAAGGGGCTGAGGGCTATTTTCAGGCTGCTCAGGCCTTCAGAGTGGGGGTCCCTGCTGGGTGCCTGGCCAGCATGGGTGAGGGACTGAGGCCTGTTTTCAGGCTGCTCAGGCCCCCTTCAAGGGAGGTCCCCACTGGAGTGCCTGACCAGACTTGGTGAGGGGCTGATGGATGTTTTCAGGCTGGCCAAGCCTCCCAGTGGGGACCCTCACCCCATGGGGGTGTGGCCAGCCTGAGTGAGGGGCTGAGAGCCATTATCAGGCTGGCCACACCCCCTTCAAGGGGGGTCCCCACTGGGGTGCCTGCCCAGCCTGAGTAAGGGGCTAAGTGTTGTTATCGGACTGGCCACACCCCTGGTTACCCAGGCTCCCAGCCCCTCCTTTTTTTTTCCAGCCCCTCCTTGAGCAGAGGCCAGCTCCTCCTTTTTTTTTTTTCCAACTCTTTCTTGAGCAGATGCCAGGGCCAGTGGGAAGCTTGGCTTCCTTTGTTGCTGAGAGCAACCCAAGCCCCCTGCTCACTCCTGTACTGCGGCCACCGCCATGTCAGTTGTCTTCAGTCTTCGCTCCGTGCCTCTGTATGCAAATTAACCACTATCTTTGTTGGGTTAATTTGCATATGCATCCTGATTGGCTGGTGTTCATAGTGGAGTGACAACCAATTTACATATTTCTATTTATCAGATACTAGATGTCCGGTGCACAAAAATTTGTGCACTTTGGGGGGAGAAGGGGGTCCCTCAGCCCAGCCTGTGCCCTCTCGCAGTCTGGGACCCCTCCGGAGATAATGACCTGCTGGCTTAGGCCTGCTCCCAGGTGGCAGAGGGCAGGCCCAATCCCTAGGTGCAGCCCCTGGTTGGGCTCAGAGCAGGGCCGATTGGGAAGTTGGGGCGCCACCCCCTGTCATGCACAGAGCAGGGCGGATCGGGAGGTTACAATGCCACCCCTAGTCACGCTCAGGGTAGGGCCGATTGGGGGGTTGGGGCACCGCCCCCTGTCACACTCAAGGCAGGGTTGATAGGGAGGTTGCAGCGCCACCCCCTGTCACGCACAGTGTAGGGCCGATCAGGGGTTGTGGCCCCGCCCCCTGTCACACACAGAGCTCCAGGGCGATCAGGGGGTTTGGACGTTGCCCCCTGTCACACTGATCCTGGTGCTGGGAGGCCTCGCTGCTCTGCTGATTCCAGTCCTGGGAGGCATATTACCCTTTTACTATATAGTTTAGAGGCCTGGTGCATGGGTGGGGGCCGGCTGGTTTGCCCTGAAGGGTGTCCTGGATCAGGGTGGGGGTCCCCACTGGTGTGCCTGGCCAGCCTGGATGAGAGGATGATGGCTTTTTGCAGCTGGTCACATCCCCTTCATGGTGGGGGTCCCCACTGGGGTGCCTGGCCAGCCTGGATGAGTGGATGATGGCTGTTTTCAGCTTTTCACACCCCCTTCAGGTTGGGGGTCCCACTGGGGTGCCTGGCCAGTCTGGGTGAGGGGCTGAGGGCCGTTTTCAGGTAGGCGGGTGACTGAAGCTCCCAACCTGTCCTTTTTTTCTTTTTTTTTTTATTCTGGGCCAGCTTTAGCTCTGAGGACTTGGCTCCAGCTCTGAGGCTTCGGCTGCTGAAAGCAGGTTTCTGGTT
>NW_005873482.1:20265-25892 GCF_000147115.1 Myotis lucifugus | reverse complement strand
GTCCACCCATCCGTCCCAACAGCCCGTGCCGGGGACCACCGTCCTCCTCCTGCGTCTGGGCAGGGTTCCCCACTCCACACCACCTGCACCCCACCCCTCGCCAGGCACAGCTGCTCCCGCCCCCCACGGTCGCCACACCCTCCCAGTGCATCCCCGTATTTCCTTCCCTTTTCCATTCCTGCGTCTTTTTCTTGTTCCCTTTCTGTATTTCTGTTTCTCCTCTTGGCCTGTCTACATGCAGGCCTGCCTTCCTCTCCCTCTCCTTTCTTATCCCCTCCTATTGCATCCTATCCTACCTACCCTGGGCCTCGCAGCTGCCTGAGGGTGGGGGAGGGCGGGACTCAGCCTGATCCTGATGAATAGTCATTATGTGACGGCATCCCGAACAATTTTCATATTCCTCTATTATTAGTATAGATGTTATCTACACTTATTTTTCTGTACTTTACAAGGGCCAAAAGTTTCAAAATAAATGCCACATCTTTCTGTGCATTCAAAATCCATTCCTTAGACATATTTTCCTTTGGTGAGGCTATGATCCTCAAAGTGGTTTATACAATGAATGCTGATCTTGAGATAGAGACATACATTCAAATCCCAGCTAGTCATTGTCATTCATAACCATAGCCAGTTTTGATTAGTTGCTGTGCTAAGAACCTTATCCTTTACCTAATTTAATCTACTTTGCAAACTGTTGAAGTAGTTGCTATCCCTGTGCCCATTTTACAAAAAGGTGAACCAAGGTGCAGATTAGAAGGATAGCTGGTATGTCACCTGGAAGTAGACACTGAGTCCAATGGCCTTGAGAACATCAGCGCCTCCTTGCGGACGAGTGCGCCACATCCTGTAAGTAGCAGTAGCACCAGGATGCAAACACAGGCCATCTGACCACAGAGCATAATTGTTTAACCCTTACGATCCATTGCTACTCTCCATCTCTGTCAAATCCAAACAGCATCACCTGAATCTAGATAACAGAAATTCAAGTCATTGAATCTCCACTTGATTATTGTATTGCCAACATCCCCTTTTGACCACCAAGGTTTCTTTTAAAAGTGAAAGCAAGCATCAGATTTAAAAGCTCTTAGACCTTAGCTAGGGTTCAAATTTATGATTCATAACTTTAATGATTCATGAATATAAGATGCAATACATGTTAAAGGAACTTCCTTTTTTCCTTTAGGTCCCAGCTCAATATATTTCCTAGGGGAGCCTTTTCTAACCCCCCTGATGGTGAGCTACAGAATTCCCAGAAGAATACCATGCCTGCCCTCATCTGGTATGTAAGTTTATACTTATTTATGCAATTCTTTTGATTGAGATTCAGTCTCTGTCTTAGAGTTTGCTCTATGAGGGCAGGAACCATATCTATTCGCTTACCAACTTATTCACCATCTAAAGCATGTCTGGTAATGAACAAATGAGCAGCCTCCAAACTTGCCCTCTCCAGCAATCACAGTGAATCCCTTCACGGGCTCAGACCTTCTAACATGTGAAATGGCCAAAGGTATGGCTTTCATGGATGATAGGGCTGACATGGAAGAGAGAGCGATGATACCTTTCTATTTTTTCAGCCCCAGTCCCCACATGATAATTGAACAAAACTTAGTCTCTTCTGTCCCTACCTCTTGCCATCCTCACCGTTTTCCCCCAAACCAAACACACTCCAGACAGTAATGGGAAGGTATAAGTTTTGTTTTGCTTTGTTTTTTTTTAATTGAGGAGCACAATGTGAGAAATAGCACTGGAAAGAGGCATTGTCCTGTGTAAGTACTGCCTCTTTCCAGGTGTCTCCATCCCTCTCCTCCAGCGTCTTTCCCACACTGTTTGTCTATACTCCCCAGGCTGTGCCACACCACTCTTCCCCAGGAATTGCACCCTTTGCAGAGAAGGAGGAGGTACACATGCAACACTCCCTCCAGAAGGTGGGGAATAGCTCTGAGCTCCAGGAGGGCCCTGGTGGGGGCTCCCGTTGTAGCCAGTCTCTTGATCAGATAAAGCTGTGGCCGATTACTGTCTAGGACACTTACAAATGAGCTCACATTATGAAGGGATAACTCATGTTTTCCCTGAGATGCTGCAATCCCATTTTATTTATTTATTTTTTTGTAAAAGGAACTGTCTCCCTAGTATGTCTCTCATCCTATTCCTTGTAGGGCAGGGCATAACCTAGGCACTCAAATCTTTCTTATTCCTGACTACATGGTAAAAGTATAAAAGGCTCTCTCTTAGCCATTCAGGATGGCTGGGGTCAGTTTTATTAAATACGTTCCAATCCCATTACCACCAAGAATAAAGAGGAGGAAGATAAAGCTAGAG
The DNA here is from genome assembly GCF_000147115.1 of Myotis lucifugus. Lineage (NCBI taxonomy): Eukaryota > Metazoa > Chordata > Mammalia > Chiroptera > Vespertilionidae > Myotis > Myotis lucifugus. Next base: position 23,573 of record NW_005873482.1, on the reverse strand, counting down.
GTTGTTGTCTTTTTATTTTACAACATAATCTAGTCTTCATAACGCAGTTTAATTTCATTTCCTTTTCTCTTATGCTACAATAGTCACCAAGTGTAGTTATTTTTTTAATGTGATGAAATCATATATTCCATTTTGAAAGTGTATAATTTTCCTATTAGTTCTTAAGAATGTATTAAATGCTGGCTCACTGAAAATACCACTAAAACAAACTGTTGACAAGACAAAGCTGATTTTATTGCTTTCCAAGGTGAGAGAATGTATTGTCTTGATAGAATCTTAATAGCTTCTTTGAGGGTGGAGGGCAAAGTTGGAATTTTATGAGTTTGGGAGGTGTAGTTTAAGGTGGATCTTTCATTGTGGAAGCTTAATTAGGACCATTCTATAACAATTTAGGTTGGGTGATCACACGGAGGTGAAGATTTTTAGGCAAGAATTTCAGAAGGTTTCAATGAGATGGTGGGGGTGGGGAGTGGCTATTGAAAAGTTGAATGTTTGATATTCATTTAAGATGTCTGTTTGGAAGAGAGGAGGGATTTTCTTGAAAAAAAAAAAAACCCACAAAACTATTTGTAAACATTATCCTCTTGAGCAAAAGTTTCCTGGAATAGTAAAGTCATATTTGTGAAGACAGCTGAACAGCACAATTTTCTGAAGGTAGATTGTAACCTGTATGGGTGTGGATGATTTTTGTTCTCAAATGCACCAAAATTTTAAGAATCCTGATTCAATTTGAATTAAGGATTCCAAAATTAGACTAATGGTTTAGGCTTAAAGAAATTAAAACACTTGTGTAAGTCCAATAACCTTCAGAGCCAATATAATCATTCATTTAACATATCATTTTCTTTCTATTTATCTTTCCCTCTCTGTAGAAATTCTTGTTATAGTCATGTCATTGTTGGTTAAAGTGAAATTTTGGTTGTGTTCATTCTGATATTTTAAAGATATCCTAGTACAACTAATTTTATTAAAAAAAAACAAAAAAAAACAAAAGACATCTTGCTTGGATTAGAGTACCCTGGTTAGTGTAATTATGACGTACTTATACTAAAGTATGTAAAGAGGTACAATAATAGTTAGATATTATACTAAATATCCCACCCAACTCCAAAAAGCAATTCAAGGTATCTAAGTTACTTCCCAACATCTGGAAAGGACCCGTATTAATTTGTATAAATTATTATTATAAAATCTAGTACAACTGCTTGTACATGCTAGTTAACAGGTAAAATACATGGAAGATAACTTCAAAAATTTCCTTGCCTAATAAATGAATGATAATTCAGAAGACTATTCTGGATGGTATAATATCAAAGAGATTTTATTGCACCAGTCATAACTATTACACATTTATTAATCTCCACTATTGTTTTTTTTGTTTTTTGTTTTGTTTTTTTTTTTGCTACTTTCTTTTCACTTAATGGACTATACTGGTAAAGGAGACTCAGAAATAGTTTGCTATCAGATTTGCATATGGCTACAATTGCTGCAAATTATATTTGTGAAGTTCATTTTTTTCTTCCACTGCTATTCATGTCCTTACTATTGTTGAATGATTTAACCATTACCCTAGAATTCCAGAGGCTTTCTTAATTATGATGCTTTAAGAATCAATCTATACTCTGTTAAATTAATGAAAAAAACTGGGTCAATCATTTTACAAATTTTCAATAGCTGAAAGAAATTACTGTGATTGAAATTCCGGACAGAATGAAATTAGGAAGAAGGGAGGAAACTGTTTTGGAGAATATAATATTTCATAATTGTGGCTTCCTTTTTATTATTTCTTTCATATTAATTTCACTCTCTTTTTTGTTATTGTTTTTAATGCTTACCCAAGAATATTTTTCCATTAATCTTTCAGAGAGAGTGGAAGAAAGAGGGGAAGACAGAGAGAAACATCGATGTGAAAGAAACACATAGATTGGTTGATTCCTGCACATGCCCCAACCAGGGCCTGGGCCTGGGAGGAGCCCGCAACCAAGATACATGCCCTTGACTGGAATCCAACCCAGTACCCTTTGTTCCACAGGCCGACACTCTATCCACTGAGCCAAACTGACTAGGGCCACTCTCATTTTCTATAGATCCTCTTTGAAAACTCATAATGCCCTCACAAAGATGAGGTTTCCTTTTTCTCAGGGTTCTGAAAATAGCCGCCCCTAAATCCATTTATATAAATATCCCAAACCTTAATTTCTAACTATTACTATACCTCTTTCTTATTACTCCACTAATGCATCTTCCTGATAAGTCTGTTTTTCCCTCTATCTATTACATTTAGAATTAAATTGTGGTGTTGTTGGGTGTTGTTTTTTTTAAGAAAAAAGAATAACATATAATTTCTTATTGATTGTATTTCTCCTTGAATCTATTTTTAAAATACTCTTGGCAAGTGACGCTTACAGCTCTTTCTTCAAGAATCCTTAGCTCCAGAGAAGGTCTAGAAGTCACATGGAGGAAGAGTAAGCAGGGTTCCCTCAGGTTTGCTACCTTCCACAATCCATCCTGCAAGCCAGGGTCATTTCTGCATTTTTAAAAATGAATTTCATTGCTGCTTTAAAAGGTAGAGTAGACATGCTTTTTCCTAAAACCCCTGGAAATACTTGTAAACAAAACATAAAGACCCTTTCAAAGTTGGAGAGGAGAAAACTTGGAGCCCAAGAAAACACATGGCAGTAAGTCCCGAGTTTTCTCTTTGCTTCATATGCCCCAGACTGGGTTCCAGAGGAGCCTGCAACCCAGATGCACTTGCAGGCAGAGACAGAAACAAAATAACCAAGACACCAGGAAAAGCCTGCGCTTTCTAGGCAGAGAATCAGGAAACAGCGACCTCGCAAGACAGAAAACAGTCTCAGGCATTAACTGCTCTCCTTCAGCCACATGCCATTGGAAAATACAGAACTGTGGCCCAGTGGGGAAACTAGATTCCCACCCTCAGCAGGTTGTAACAAGGTGCCTCAACACCCTACAAGGCGCTGTCACAAAATGCCAAGTTGGGAGCTGTAATTTACATCCCCACCAGGTCATAACAAGGTGACTCCACCTGGAGCTGGGGTCAGAAGATGCCTAATAGAAGCAGGACTTTCACCACTGCTCGCTGACAATGCGATGATGAATGATTATTGTCAGAGAAAATGAGGCAATACCCTCCTGTGGTTTCAGTGAGGCCACACCGGGAGCAATTCCCCTCCAGCTCCTAGACAGAGTTATGAGGGAGGAACTGGTGGGGTTGAAAGAACCTGAACTCCCAGCCTCACTCAGCAATGAGAAGCCACTGAGTCACAGTAGAAATCTGGACTTCCACC
>NW_005873482.1:17580-20165 GCF_000147115.1 Myotis lucifugus | reverse complement strand
ACCCCACTTTGCAGTAAAGAAGCAGCACCCTACAACCCCTGCCAGCAGCTCGTTTCAAATGGAACCTGCTAAAACACAAAATGTAATAAGACACCGAGTCTTATAGCATAAATCCTTACATGTTCAAGTTTCAGTGGAGAATCATTCTTCATACCAAGAACCAGGAATTTCTTAACTTGAATGAGAAAAGTTAACAGACACCAACACCAAGACAATAGAGGTATTAGATCTGATAAGAATTATAAAGCAGGCATCATAAAAATGTTTCAATGAGGAATTATAAACACAATTGAAACAGGTAAAAAATTGAAAGCCTTAGGAAGGAAAAAATATAAAGAATTAAATGGAAATTGAAGAACTAAAAAATACAATAACCTAAATAAAAAACTAATCCCTAGCCAATTTGGCTCAGTGGGTAAGCATCGGCCTACAGACGGAAGGGTCACGAGTTTGATTCCAGTCAAGGGCACTTACTCAGTTTCAGGCTCCATCTCGGCCCCAGTCAGGGCACATGCGGGAGGCAACCAATCTATGTGTCTCTCACACCTGGTGTTTCTCTCTCTCCCTTCCACTCTCTCTGAAAACCAACGGAAAAAAATATATTCTTGGGTGAGGATTAACAACAACAACAAAAAGAAAACTCTGAATATTTGAGTTCAACAATAGAATAAAAGGGAAAGAGGGTGGGGGAAATCAGTGGACTTTAGAGGGAATATATAATATCCAATCTGCAAATTAGAGAAAAAATAGACTGAATAAAAAATGAACACAGCCTTAGAGACTATAACAAAAGATCTAACATTTATGCCAGAAAAAAAGCAGAGGTTTAAAAAAATTCTCAAAGAAATAATGACTGAAAACTTTCCAAATTTGCCAAGATATAAACCTACAAATTCAAGATACTGAGTAAACTCCAGAGAGTAAAAGTATAGAAATTCACAGCAAGACAAATAATACTAGTGACTTTTATGAAAACCTACAATCAAAACCAAAAAAATTTATCAAAACGTAGCAGTAAAGAAATGATACTTTATAAAGAAAAAAATAGGAATAAAAGAATATTTCTATTTAGGACCATAGAAGCTAGAAAGAAGTAATTTGAAAGAAAAGTACTATTGACACAGAATTCTACATCCAGCAAATATATTCTTCAGAAATAAAGGACAAATCAAGCAATTCCAGATAAAAATAAAAAGAATTTGTCATGAACAAAGAGTTTTGTCATAAAAAAATGACAAAAGGAAGATCTCTAAGCAGAAAAGAAATGTTAAAAGAAGTAATCATGAAACAAAAGGAAAGAGGGGAGAACAAGGAAGAGAGAAAAAATATGGGTAAATACAATAGATATTCATTTTCCTCTCAGGTTTTCTCAATAATATTTGATAGTTGAAGCAAAAATTATAACAATCTGATGTAGATCTAAATGAATATAGAGGAAGCCTTTAAGACAATCCTATTACACAAATCTATAAATGTGATAAAATTATATAGAAATAATTATGCACAGACACAACTGCATGTAAAACTGGGGAAATCTGAAAGAATTAAAATCATATTAACACTAATTTCCTGTTTATGATGTTGTACTATAAGTTAAGTAAGATGTTATCATCAGAGAAAACTGGGTGAAGGATATGTGGCATATTTTGTATTATTTACTGAATGGCATATGAATTTACAATTATCACAAAACAAAAATTTAATTTAAAAACTGCATTCCTAAAATGGAAACTGGTAATAAAAAGCCCTCAAAGCTCAAGAAAAAAAGGCAGATACTTACAAAAGTTAGAGGAAGAAATATTATACTGCAAATACTGCTTAGCTTTATATATGGTAGTAACTAATGTGCTGGGATAGACAAAAATAAAAATGCTACCTAGAAAAGACATTTAGTAACTCAGGAAGAATCTCATAAGCTGGTCACAATTTGACTGACTTATCAGAGTACATGAAGGATCCTCATGTTTGCAAGTCCAGAATTATCAACCAACCAAAGCATCCAGAATTTATCCATCTCTGCATCTACACTAATAAAAGAGAAACATGGTAATTAGCATACGACCGCTACCCTTCCCATTGGCTAATCAGCATATCCTTACGCAAATTAACTGTCAGCCAAGATGGCGGCCGGCAGCCATGCACTGAAGCGAACAGGGAGGCTTGCTTGCTCCAGTGATGGCGAACTCCAACGTTCCCCGCCTGACCTGCCGGCCTCTCAGCTGCAACTCTAAGCAACTATATACTATGTTGCAAATATAGAAGCTAAACAAAACCCCAGAAACCGGCTTTCAGTCAGCCGGGGCTTCAGCCAGCCGGACGCAACTTTGTATCAATGTTTTCAGCAGCGAGGCCTCAGAGCTAAAGCCAGCCCAGAATAAAAAAAGAAAAAAGAAAAAAAGGAGCGGTGGGAGCTTCATTCACTTGCGAGCCGGAAAACGGCCCTCAGCCCCTCACCAGACTGGCGAGCACCCCAGTGGGGACCCCCACCCTGATCAGGACACCCTTCAGGGCAAACCAGCCGCCGCCACCCGTGCACCAGGCCTCTATTCTATATAGTAAAGGGTAATAATGGCTCCCAGCACCGG
>NW_005873482.1:15030-17430 GCF_000147115.1 Myotis lucifugus | reverse complement strand
GGAGGCGGGGCCACAACCTCCCTATCTGCCCTGCTCTTTCGTAACAGGGGAAGGCGCCCCAACCCCTTGATGAGCTCTGTTCTTTGCCTGGTAGGAGGAGGCTCCCCCAATCCCCAGATTACCCTGTGTCTCTGTGTGTGACAGGGTGCGGCACCCAAAGCCCCGCCCCCCCACGGTCCTGCTCTGTGTGTGACAGGGTAGAGCCATAACCTCTCCATCGGCCCTGCCCTGAGTGTGACAGTGGCGGTGCCCCAACCCCCTGATCGGCCCTGCTCTGTGGGTGATAGAGGGTGGCGCCCCAACCCCCCTCCACGGGCCTTGCTCTGTGTGTGACGGGGGAGAGCCATAACCTCCCCATTGGCCCTGCCCTGAGTGTGACAGGGTGCAGCGCCCCAACCTCCTGATCTGCCCTGCTCTGTGTGTGACAGGGGGGAGCTCCTCAACCCCCTGATCGGCCCTGCTCTGTGCATGACAGGGGGGAGCTCCTCAACCCCCTGATGGGCCCTGCTCTGTGTGTGACAGGGTATGGAGCCCCAACCCCCCTGATGGGCCCTGCTCTGTGCGTGACAGGGGGGAGCTCCCTAATCCCCTGATCGACCCTGCTCTGTGTGTGACAGGGTATGGAGCCCCAACCCCCCTGATTGGCCCTGCTCTGTGAGTGACAGGGGGCAGCGCACCAACCCCCTGATCGGCCCTGCTCTGTGCGTGACAGGGGGTGGTGCCGCAACCTCCCCATCGACCCTGCCTTGAGTGTGACAGGGGGCAGTGCCCCAACCCCCCAATCGGCCCTACCCTGAGCGTGACTGAGGGTGGCATTGCAACCTCCCGATCCGCCCTGCTCTGTGCATGAAAGGGGGCGGCGCCCCAACTCCCCAATCGGCCCTGCTCTGAGCCTGACCAGGGGTTGAACCTAGGGATTGGGGCGTGCCCTGTGCCACCCAGGAGCAGGCTTAAGCCAGCAGGTCGTTATCTCCTGAGGGGTCCCAGACTGTGAGAGGGCACAGGCCGGGCTGGGGGACCCCCCCTCCCTACCCCCCCCCCCGAGTGCACAAATTTTTGTGCACCGGGCCTCTAGTACTGACATATTAATCTGACAAGAGACTTCTATCTACACGAGCAGGAACATGTGGTAGCTCTTTCTCTGTTGACCCTCTCTCTTCAATCCTCCTCCTTTTTCTAAAGGTTCTTCTCCCACGACCCCCAAACAAATACCCCATCTTCATTTGGGAAACATATCTCCCTGTTTTGTGCTTGAATTCTGCAAGATGAATGCTTTCAACTAAATATTAATGGAGCTTAATGGCCCTCACTCTTCCCTAAAGGGGAAAACTAAACTGCAGTTCTATGAGGAAACAAGAATTGGTACTCTGGTTTCAGTTTAGTTTAAACTGAACTACGACTTCAATAATGGCTGAACTCTTCCGTTATTATTTCTTCATTAAGAAATAAGTACACCCCACCCAAGTGAGCATTAATTTTTCTTGGAGGCCATATACTCAAGTCTCATATGAGGAAAGGAAAATTTCTCGCATTAATCTGACTTTGACCTGCCCTTTATAAAACAGCAACCTCTGCATTATTCTTATTAAGAACATCTGTTTCCTTCCTGGGGTTGACCTGTATTATGAAGACCACAACACTTTATAAATAACTCCTTCTTTAGCATCCAGTGCAAGTTCAATAAGCACTTCATTTTTAATTTCATAGAAAGTGGAAGAGGGGATGCAGAAGAAGAGTGTGTTCTATTGCATAAACCTCAGACATTCTGATTCCTGCTTTGCTAAGCCTTACCTCTGCTTTATATCTTACCCTACCTACTACTTCTTTTATGTACTTTTTATAATTGCAATTAATTAGTTACATATAGAATCATTATTTTAATTATACTTGGACGACAGAGACATGTCTATCTTTCATATCTATCTGTTTCTAATGCCCATCACAGGCAAATAGCATGAACTCAATACTTATCATGTGGATGGATAATGCATGGATGGATGGATGGATGGATGGATGGATGGATGGATGGAAGGATGGAGAGGAACGTGGCAAATAACTTAAGCTCTCTGTGCTTCAGTGATATCATAATATACATAGAAAACTTCAGAGCCCATCCTTCCTTCCTTCCTTCCTTCCTTCCTTCCTTCCTTCCTTCCTTCCTTCCTTCTTTTCCTTCTTTTTCTTCCTTCCCTTCTTTTTCTTCCTTCCCTTCCTTCCCTTCCTTTCCTTCCTTCCCTTCCTTTCCTTCCTTTCCTTCCCTTCCTTCCCTTCCTTCCCTTCCTTCCCTTCCTTCCCTTCCTTCCCTTCCTTCCCTTCCTTCCCTTCCTTCCCTTCCTTCCCTTCCTTCCCTTCCTTCCTTCCTTCCTTCCTTCCTTCCTTCCTTCCTTCCTTCCTTCCTTC
>NW_005873482.1:0-12934 GCF_000147115.1 Myotis lucifugus | reverse complement strand
GTGGTGGGTGCTCAGTGATAGGAGAGTCAGCTGTGGAACAAAGGGTTGCAGGTTCAATTTCTCCTCAAGGGCACCTAACTCAGATGCAGTTTCCCTCAGCCCAGCCTGCACCCTCTTCAATCTGGGACCCCTCGAGGGATGTCTGACTGCCCGTTCTAAACAGGCAGTCGGACATTCCTCTCACAATCCAGGACGGCTGGCTCCCAATCACTTGCCTGCCTGCCTGATTGCCCCTAACTGCTTCTGCCTGCCAGCCTGATCACCCCCTAACCACTCCCCTGCCAGCCTGATTGACGTCTAACTGCTCCCCTGCCAACCTGATTGCCCCTAACTGCCCTCCCCTGCTGGCCTGGTTGCTCCCAACTGCCCTCCCCTGCAGGCCTGGTTGCCCCCAACTGCTCTCGCCTGCCAGCCCGGTCACCCCTAACTGCCCTCCTCTGCTGGCCATCTTGTGGTGGCCATCTTTGACCACATGGGGATGGCCATCTTGTGTGTTGGAGTGATGGTCAATTTGCATATTACCTCTTTATTATATAGAATTCTTCACTTTAGGAAGCTAGCACTGTATGAATTTGTTGTAGTGGTGGTGGTTTTTGCTTTTCTCTTTCTCTCTTTAGTTCCTTTTTTCAACTCTTTTGTCAACTTTTCCAATTTATTGATCTCACTATTAGTTCAGTGTTTTTAAATATTTCCTCTTCTCAAATTTTAAAACTATGAACTTTCTTCTGTTACAGATTTGGCAATGTTTTATGGTTTTTTGACATATAGCATTTTCATTGATATTCATTTCAAAATGTCTTTTATTTCATTTTTATTTCCACTTCAAGTGTTAGAGTAATTTCTTTGCTGTTACTATATTTTATTTCTAAGTGATTATATTCAGAGAACTCTCACTATAACCTATAAGATACTTTACTATGAAATTATCAAATTTTCTAGTTCTCTAATATATGATCAGCTTTTTCATATATTCTCCATGAATATTTGAAAATAATATATATTCTTTGTGTTTGGAATCCAATACATCTATAATAAAATTCCTCTGTACCTTTAACACTTGTCAACTTCAGCCATGAAATCCTGAAAGAAATATATTAACTCTTGCACTCTGGCTGTGGTTTGGTTGAATCTAAGAAAATGTATATCTAGATAGATAATATCAGTGGATATATACCTCAAAGATTGCATTCTATGTTTACTGAGAACAAATGTGTCTTCATATGACTTAATCTATCACCCTCTACTTTTCTGAACCATCACTGTGTTTTTCAGCATCATATTTAGCAGTGGACCTGGGTTGGAGTTCTGTCTTCTCTGTTGTCATTAAGACTTCAGACTATTTTTAAAACTTTTTTGTTTTGTTAAGTCTCACAGAAGGATATTTTTTCCATTGATTTTTTTAGAGAGAGAGTAGAAGGGAGGGGAGAGGTAGACAGAGAGAGGAAAACATCAATTGCTTGCCTCCTGCACTTGCCCAACCAGGGCCAAGGTTCAAACCTGCAACTGAGGTATGTGCCCTTGGCCAGAATCAAACCCTCAACCCTTGAGTCCGTGGGCCAATGCTCTATCCACTAAGCCAAACTAGCTAGGGCTTATTTAAACTTTTTGATCTTTAGTTTCCCTGTTTGTAAAACCTAGGTAATAATAGTCCTTCTTATCTTAATACATTGTTATTAGGAGCAAATGAAAGCCAATAATGTAAAAGTGTTTGAAAGTATTTTCAAATATGAAGTATAATTTGCTTGTTATTATTACTTTGTAAGTTTCAGAGCTGTGGTTGATATTTCTCGTAGATTGGAATTGGCTAGCTTAAAAGGGTAAAATATTAAGTCTGAGAAAATTTTTAAAAATTTGTTCTGAGGCATGAAGTATTTAATATGAACATTTTTATGAAATGTTTCCTTAAAACACACCTATAATGGATACTAACTCCTTAGCTTTTTTAAAAATTTATTTTATTAAACTGTTTTGTTCACCACAATATCATAAAAGAAAAGTGAATTGCCACTCATGATTTCAGGAATATATTGTGCTATTTTTCATAACTAGAGCATTGAATGTGAATCTTCTTCAAAGTTCATTTTATCCCCTAAATTAACTTTAGTGTGTTTGTTTTGGAACACCATGCTCTTATATGTGAGTCAAGGGGCATATGGTCTCTTTATTGGAAAATAAAGAACAGATGTGTAGTTTAGATAAGTACACATAAACATGTGAAGGTCAATGGCAGGTGACTCATTGTTTTCACCAAATTGTGAAAGGGATATGAATAATTTCCTTAGAGGAAATGTAATTCTTGATAGACTGACATCAAAGAAACCAACACTTTATTTTACTTGATAAGCATAAAAGGATCTCACAAAAATACAAGTTTCTTCTTTGAGTTGTTCATAATTCTCTGGAAGACCACATGATGAATTGAAGACAATGTGCCGTGCCGAAAGCCAGTCCAATTACTGAACATACATGTCAACAGAGATTCATATTAACTAAGAATACAAACTTCTTAAATATACCTCCCCTTTAATCTCTTTGAATATTCAATTCACTGTGCATAAGAAGACTGTAGATAACTTGGTTAGTTGATTGTTTTACTTCTTTGGTCTTTAAATATCAAAACTCTCAGTTGGGCCCTAACCGGTTTGGCTCAGTGGATAGAGCGTTCGATTCTGGTCAAGGGCATGTACCTTGGTTGCGGGCACATACCCAGTAGGGAGTGTGCAGGAGGCAGCTGATCGATGTTTCTCTCTCATCGAAGTTCCTAACTCTCTATCCCTCTCCCTTCCTTTCTGTAAAATATCAATAAAATATATTTTAAAAAACAAAAATAATTCTCAGTTGGAATCCCTTGAAATTGAAGCAAGGTAACTAGCCTTTAATAATATAAAACTAATGAAAACATGAGTTCCTGAAAACTTTTTAAATCTCTTTCATTATCTTGTCTTTCTTTTTTTAAAAAAATATGTTTTTATTGATTTTTAGAGAGAGAGGCAGGGAGAGAAACATCAACAGGAAAGAGAAACATTGATGGGCTGCCCCAGACCAGGGATTGAGCCCAAAACCTGGGCCTGTGCCCTGACCAGGAATTGAGCCAGCAGTGTTTCAGTGCATGGGCCAGTGGCCAACCAACTGCACCACACTGGCCAGGGCTATTTTGTCTTTTTTTTCTATAAATGTCCACGTTTATCAATTTAAGAGTTTTCTGGGTGACAGAGCACGCCTTAAAGCTGAAAGGGTGCACTCATCTTGTCTTCAGAGAAAATTACATTTACCCTTTCCTAACAGAGGCTAAATCTTTTCTGTATCCACCACATTTATTTCCACAGCTGTTAGAAAACCATTCCAAACTTTAAATTCTTGGATCTAGACTCCTGAAACACCTTCCTTATTAGTTGTCCTAGTGCCGAGAATATTATTCTTAGGTTCATTTATTCATTTAGCTCTCATTAACATATTCATTTATTAATTAATTTAGTAATCCACCACTTAAACATCATATATATGTTAAGAGTTCTGCTAGGTGCCTAGAAAAATGAATACAATATTGTTAAAAAGACCTCTTTGGGGACCCTGTAGAATCTCAGACCATAGTGCAAGGGAGACAGGTAAACAAATTATTATAAAACTAGAATGCCCGTGCACAAAAATTTGTGCACTGGCAGGAGAGGGGGGTCCCTCAGCTCAACCTGTGCCCTCTCACAGTCTGGGACCCCCTCAGGAGATAACCACCTGCTGGCTTAGGGCCACTCCCCGGGTGGCAGATGGCACGCCCAATCCCTCAGTGTCTACCCCGTCTCCCCCTGTCGCAGATGGCAGGCCTGGATCCCGGGCTGGGGCGAGCGGCCGCTCAGATAGTGCTGCCTCCCGCCCAGCCCACCCCGCCCACCCCGCCCAAGACACTGCAGGCTCGGATCCCGAGTTGGGGCTGACAGCAGCTCCAATCACGCTGCCGCCCACCCCGCCCATCCCACCTGCCCCTCCCGGCACACGGCAGGCCAGGATCTCGCGCTGGGGAGGCGCAGCGGGATCTGCCTGCAGTATGCAAATTAGCCGCCATCTTTGTTGGCAGTTAATTTGCACAATGTGCTGATTAGCCAATGGGAGGCGTAGCAAAGGTACGGTCAATTATTGTCTTTTATTAGATAGGATGATGTGATAAGGAGTGAAATGGATGTACTTCAAGACATTAAGAGAGCACCAGAAAGGAAATGCAGATTTGTATCTGCTTTAAGCACCATTATGTTCTGGCCTCTGGAACACAGTCTGAGACCTGTGGCACTTGGTGAATAATAAACGCATGGATGGATACATGAATGCACAGATGGATGGGCTGAGGGTGGATTCCTAAAAGAAAAAGAAATCCAGTTATAGATTGAAGATAATAAAAGTATACACGAGAGAGGGATTTTTCCTGTGGATAGGATTCTGTACAGAAATGAAGTCGCATTTTCATTGGCATTGTTCAGGGCACTGACAAGTAGTGATGGCACAGAGAGATGAAGAGGAGTGTTCGGTAAGATGACAGGGAATGAGATTGGGGAGGTTAAAAGAAACTAGACCATGAAAGGTGTTTTGTACATCACTAAGAAATGTGGTCTTGGTGGTTAATAAAATAAATAAAAAATAGACACTAAAGATTTTAAGTAGGAAATTGATATGATCTGATTTGCCAAGTGAGAGGAGAGAGCTATAGGGAAGCAAAGCATTTGGGAGTGGTGGCTGAAATTATAGCTTCTGGAATCCGAATTAATAGAATGTACACTTTCTCCTTATAGAATTCCTTAGGGATTCCAATCATCTTGAGAGGAAGTATAGTATAGTGACCAAGACCAATCTTACCGGAGCCAGACTGTCTAGGCTTGAATCCTGGCTCTGCCACTTACCAGCTGTGTGACCTTGGACAGGCTGCTTAGCCACTCTGGGCCTCAGTTTCCTTTTCTGAAAATGAGGATGAAACAGGAGTGTTTACATCACAAAGGTATTTGTCATAAGGATTAAATAAATTCATTTATAAAGCTCTCAGAAAAGTGGCAATACTGTTTGTTAAATTTTATATATTAATTCACAACTCTTTTGTCTAACATTATACATATGGTTTAATTTTGTCTTTATTTCTATAAAACCAAACATATTTTTTTATTTTCTGTGAACTTAGAGTTGTCTAATTTTTAACATATGATGACAAGTATCTGATTCTAAAGTGGGTTATGAGATAAATCAACCAATAGAACACAGGAAAATTTAGATGCTCAAGATCACATTAAATATGTCTTCCCTCTGTGCATGTAAGAGCTCCAGAAAGAATTCATGAGAAATATCTTAGAGAAATTGTGGTTGGTGTGCAGTGAGCCACCCACCACCACCCACGAGGAGGAATAGGGTGAGCTGCCTCCCTCACCTCAACTTCCAAGGGGCCACTGGGAGAGCCTCAAGTGTGTCCTTTGCATTGAGGGATTTCATCAACTTGGGTTTGAATCCTGCTGAGAAATTGCAAAAGGCAGAGGACAGGCTTGCCAGCTCCACCAACAGAAGTGAGAAAAGGGGCTGCTATGTTGAGCTCAAAGAATGTGTCAGTACAAAGGAAAGAACATAGTACATAGTCAGGACATAGTCAGGACAAGGACCACAGGTAAGAAAGAGCCACAGTGGAGGCATTGACAAACAGGCCTCTGTAGAGGGAAGTTCAAGGTGAAGCAGGAAAATGAGGAGCATTCCTTATTTACATCTAAGGAATTGCCAGAAAAAGATCTCTAGCAATGGGAGGGGTCCCATCTCTCAGTCGAAAAGTGGATTTGAACCCTAGCCTGAAGATGGCTTATAAGAGCAAGAACTTTCCAACCCCCTACACCCCTCCACTTCCCACAGTCCAGTCTCAGTGCATTGGACCATAGGATTAGTGAGCTGGGGAAGAAAATCAAAGCAGGAGGTTGCCCAGGTCTCCCAACCCCAGCAGAAGTTGGACACATAAACCTCTATATATTAGACCAGGTACTTTACCAAAATGAGATAATTTTGTGACTTAAAGTGGCTTGTGCTCTGCGAAGTCCTGTAACCGCCCCTTTTCATGCATAGGCAGGGGAAATGTAGCTCACTGAGAACTAACAGACCAGTGAGAGAAGTGAATAAATTTGCTCTGTAAATTGCATCCCACAAATTGTACTTGTTCAGGGTACTGGTTCCAGTTTTTTTTTATTCTGTCTTCTGTTTTATCCATTTGCACATTTCACTTCAAACAAACCAACTCGCTCTGTACCCCACTCAGTGATTTTATTTCCAGACCTTTCTCATGCCTTCTCTCCAACTGACAGGAAAGCACTCATCACATTCAGGGCTTCCTACAAACACCTATTATTCCAGTGATGACAACAATCCTTTGATCACCAGTCCTCCACCTGCCATCTTGGACAGATTTCAGAGAGTCTTTGAACCTCTGAAATTGTCCCCCAATGTTTAAATAAATGTGTATTCGTACTTTTTTTTTCTGATGACAAATTTACAGCTTTTGCCAGATTCTCAGAAGAGAACTGGAAGAGAAACAAGAGGTAAAGAAAATCCATCTTCATTCTCAAACACCTTCCTCTCTTAGAGCTGAGATAAATTAGAAATATGCATGTCCAGGTCTGTACAAAATTGTGAAGAAGGTGAAGTTTCCTTCTCTGAGATTACTATCTGTAAGGTCTCTGTTCTTTTCTTTCCTCCCATCTTTTAACCCTCTCATAAAAGAAAGTATTCGTATCAGGCGTATATTTTTTAAGTTGATGATGCACCTCTTTCAAAAGTCCTCATTTAAGCATTTCATTCTCATGAACCAATTTCCAGATTAGTAAATGGGGGAGAACTTTCTTGGCTGTTTGTGGAGATTTCTATATCCCTGAAAGTGAAATATGTAGACTGTGCCTCAGGCAAACTATAGAATATATTTGTTTTCAGTTGTTCATTACAAATATACATTTAATTGCATACACATGTATACATATACAAATTTAAGTGTTTAAATTTATATATATATTCTTGATCATACATGGTGTTCAACACAGAGCAGCTGAGTAAATGCTTCATTATGGGGACACTGGTTGAGTTCTGGAAACTGAACCTAATGAATGCCAGTGACTGATTTCCACTGATGATGAGTCCTTCCATGTTCTTCCACTCTTGTAATTTTTTGAGCTGTCACTCTGAAACTTTCATTCATTTACTTCTTCCTTTAGCTCATCTCTAGGATTTTGAATGTTTCTCAGAGTTGGAGCAGTTATCTCTGGCAGCCCTTGATTGTGAGTCAAAATTATAACAGTTCTCAAGGTGCTTTAAGTTCCAATCACTGACCCTTTTCCCTACAGAAAAATAAAAGAGGTGACTTCATTTAAACAGTAGTTAAATCTATTTGCTTCAATTCATAATTTTATACAAATGCCAATAAATATTTAGTAATAAGGAGAAGGGTTTCTAGAGAGAACAGAATAGAAAATGTAAGCAGTTATTTATAGATTTCCAGATGTCTTCTGACTCCCTGTGTCCTACTCACGGAGTGTAAAATTATCGTGCTGAGGTGTCCTCTTTCCAGCAGTGCAAAGTCCCGCCTCTGGTGGAGAAAAACATCTCTTCTGCTCCAGTGATGATTCCTTTCAAAACCACAAATAGACATCTCACACTGTCAAGATCTGGAGAAAGTGCAGAAAGGAGAGAGACTTAAGGTGAAAGTAGGGAAATATTTTTACGTTGAATTATAATCAAATTTTGAATACCCAACTTAAATTAATTTGCAGAAAGTTTTCTTTGATCTGATAAAGTCAATATTTTAAAAAATATAATTGAGTAAGTGCAATAACTAGAATCTTGCCACTAGCCAGGGTTGGTTTGGGGGTTCACAAGATTAAGTGAACAGACCTGGTGAAATTAAGCCTTTCAAGCTGACTTGAGGTGTTTGGTAGGACTTGGTGCATATTACATCTACTGAGGTGTGTGGCTGTGTGAGGCCCCACAGGTATGGTTAGACTCCTGTTCATTCCAGAACCACCTGCCTTCTTAGTCAGTATACTTTTCACCAGCCTCTTGGGAACAGCCTTTAGCTCACATCCGGGCTCCTCCCTACCTGGCCTCTGGGCTGACATTCTTTTTAATACTTTCCAGACATTTGAACTTTCGGCTATATTTCTTACTGTCCAAACGCTATGTTTGTTTATAATGTAGGTTAAGATTCTAAGTTTATTTTCTCCCATAAGCATATTTAGTTGTTCAATCACATTTATTGAAAAGAAAGGCTTCTCTTTTCCCCACAAAATAAATGTACATGATTTTCTTTTAGTTCTATTAAATAATCTTTGAACAAAATTCAACACAATAAAATTAGTGTTCCCCTAAAATCTCTCTCTTGCAAGAGACAACTATTAATATTTATTATATGTTCTATAAGTTTGCATTATTTCTATATTTATATGGGTATCTTTATTCAAACATGCACACAAATGCAAGACAATATAGCTAAGTGGTTTTTTAAAAAGCATGTCCATTTGTCTAGAGACAATTTGCCCAGGTTTAAATCTCATCTGTAAATTATAGGTAACGTAACCTCTTTGAGTTTCTCTTTTCCTATCTGTAATTGAGAAAATAATATCTACTTCATAAGGTTGCTGTTAAAATCAATTTAGAAAAGTACCTAGGAAAATGCCTAATATATGGTTTTAAAAAAGTGCGAATATTTGTCATTAGTACACTATAAAATATTAACTGCTTTGTTACTTACCAGTAATTCATAGATCCTTCCTATAATATTAGAGACTTGCCTTATTCTTAAAAATACCTGTTCTGTTTTGTTCTATTCTATTTACTCTAATAAGCTTATTCCATGTTCTATTGAATGTCCATACCTAAAATTTAGGTACATCAGTAACACCAGCACCATGTTGTTTAATTCCTGTGCCTTTTCACTATATTTCTAATACCAGATTGGGCAAGTCATATTTATTCACGCATTCATGTAACTAGTAATTACTGTGCACTTAGTTTCATTGAGATTGTTATTTGCACTTCAGATACACTGATGAGCAAAGAAAAAACAGAAAAGTTCATAATTGTTTTTATTGATTTATTTTTTATTTAAAATTTAAAAATAATTTATAACTGGAGATGATGACAATTGTATTAAAATGATATCACTTTGACAGACTATTGACATCTTTCCACTATTGCACCGGAGCATTCTATATCTGTCCATTTCAAATTTGTTGGCATAAAGTTATCCATGGTGAATCCTTAATTCTTTCCACTCCTCTCCACATTTCCAGTTATAAAATTTTTCTACTTTTTATAAATTTTATCATAATATTTTATATTTGTGTTTAGTTTCTTTTTATTTTGGTCACAGTTTTCAGTGGTTTCTCTATTTTCAAAGAACTTGTTTTTTGTTGTTGTTGTTTTTTTTTACCAAGTACATATTTTAACATTTAGGCATTCTAATATATCAGTCCTTTCCTTTGTAATTATTTTCATCAATTTTCTCTCTAGTGATTACTTCTCCAGTCAAAGAATGAGTGGATATTCATTAATATTTTCTTTAGTTATGAAAATAAATTTTAAAACTTACAATTAAAAATGTATACTAGAATTAGTTTTCTAAATATTTCAACTATATGCTAAAGAAGCACCTAAAAGAATATGCCTCAAAAGTTTAAAAATAAAAAGAATAAAGCACATGTAAAAAACGTTAGCAGTCATAACAAAGTAAATTTTGATGTAAAATGTATTAAATAGGACAAAGAATAATTTATGTAAATAAAGCTTATAATACACAATAATAGTAAAATAAATGTAAACTTGGAAGCAAAAAATAATATTGCATTAAGATATGTGGAACAAAATTGGTAAGAATTATAAAATAAATGGTTCTGCCTTTATTATGAGCCTTCAATTGAATTTAACAGAAGTTAAGAAAGCATATCAAGCTAGTCTACTGCAATGCAAATCATTTATTTACTAATTTATTGGTTTTGTTTCATTTATTTATTTTCTTATTTATTTACAAAACACAATATAGGCAATTTATTTCAATATCATATTCAGACTATGCCTTAATTACAATACCTAGAAATTAATTGCAAATGTTTAAATTTAAAACATATCAATTGAAGATTTAAAAATCTTCTCCTAAAAACTAGTGGGTCAAAGAGAAAATTTAAGTGATAATTATATGGCCTATAGGAAATTAGAATACTTTATGTAAAAACATAAAGGATATAGACAAACTCACATAAAGGTAAAATCTTCCATTTTAAAATGTCATAATTTAAAGGAAGAAACAGGAAATAAATGAACTAAGCCTTAGTAATGAACTAGGTGATCTTTGTCTGCTGTGCCCAAACCTTGTTATGAGGTGAAATACCTGTTCACAAGCCCTACTGCTATTCATTAATGCCTTGTCCCATATGTCCTTCCTCCACACATGGCCAATTGGTCCAGAGGTAAGCTTGTGATCCAAGAGTTATTCATCTTTAGTTGGACAATGACCAGAAGAAATATACTCTGAAAAGGAGAACAGAGGCAGTAAAACTTTTACTTAAGTATCTAAGCATCCCAAGATGCACTATACCTCTGCATACTACCTACTAGTAGATGTGGCCTTTGAATGGTTAAGACAAAAGTTGATGATCTTATATGCTGGCAGAAAGATTGCACACACAGGTTCTCCTAGTGATGATGGCTTAGAAAATTAGGGGTGGATGTTTGTTTTTCATATCAGTGTTTCTCTTAATCACCATTTCTAATAGTAGCAGCAGAGTATGAGGGACCAAAGTCCTTTCTTATCACAATAGTGACCATTCATGTATTTCTTATTGAGAGAGCAAAACACATAGCATATTATCTAAAAATCTCAATATATGCATCGCAAGGATGTACTACTAATGCAAATTCTTCTGACCCATTGAAGGAAAGAGATCTCATATACGATCTTTCTTTATCTTTAACTTAAGGTATCATCAAAGAGCTTTTGATTGTATTTTATAAAAATTTGGGAGACAGCATACCAAGCTAGTCTACTACAATACAAATCATTTATTTAATTATACATTGGTTTTATTTATGAATTTGATTGTTTATTTACAAAAAAGCATGTAATGTAAAAAAAGAATGAAATCAATATATTTGGGCAGGCAAAAGAAATAAATACACAACAATTAATAAAACCAGAGGTGAGAGGGACAGTAGAAAATAGATACTCTCCAGTTCTGTGCACTTGCTAAAGGTAAGCTGAACATTTATGTCTTTGTTCCATCAGTCAAACAAAGAGGAAAGTAAAACCCGTGATAAAACTGTAATGTAATGAAGATACAAATAAGTTTATTATTCTGGATAACCCTGGTTTCTCCTTATGTTGCCATGTGTTTCCTTATCTTCACACGTGAGAAAACCACCTTCCCAATAATCTCTCCTTAGCTACAGATGGAAGCAATGCTCAATGTTAGGAATAAACAGGTTGAAAGAGCCTTGGATCAAAATAATGAGAATTTTATTCTCATAATTTCCCTCAGTTTACCCTAATGGCATAACATTAAAGAGCAGTTCAATAGAAACAATTCTAAAAGGGGGAAAAACAGAACATATTTTAACATCTCGGAAAAAAATCACTTAATATCTACACGATTTCAATATCTCAAGCTTAGATTGGAGAGAAATATTGTATGAATTCCCTTGTGTTGTATGGATGGCTTCAATATAGAAAAGGTAATTAATTGGCTCATGTATCCAAACTTCAGGTGGAGTCTTCCTCTCTTTCTGCCAAGTTTACCTGAGCCTCTCTCTGCACACTGATTTCAGTCTCTGAAAGGACCTTATGCCACATGGTTGAGATATGCTGTCAGCATCTCTAGCCTTACTTCATATCTGCTTGTTGACCTGCCCACCAGGCACACACCTGATATTAAAAAATAAAACTCCCAAGGAGGCCTTGATTGGTTTGGTTCACACAATCAACAATTAACACTCGTTAAACCAGAGAGTGAGAATCATAAAGAACACAATTATTTGGGAACACTTGTCTAGGGAGGGGAAGAGAAAGCAAGTCTTCAAAGAGAGGAATGGCGTTCCTAAGGACGTGGCCACTGGAAGAATCAGTGTGAAGGGTTTTATAGCCAATTTAGTTCCTGCTAATGATATCTCTTTCACAGGTTATGGGAAATAAATGTGGGCATGTGCTGTGCAAGCAGTAAAGGAATATATGAAATCCCAACCTCTATTTCTTCCAATGTGATATTCTTGGAAATTTTTAAAAAGCTCAGAAAAAGATTTCAGAGGAGAGAAGCCTGCTTTGCCTGGGGGAGAAAAGAAGCTGCTTGTGTGCGGTTTCTTGCGACCTGAGAGCAAATCACCAGCTGCTAAAAGTGGGAAAATGAAGAACCCCCAAGAGCGTGGTCTGGCCCGTCAGGAGGATGGTGGCTCAGCGACTCTGCTCCTGGTCCAGCAGACACGTCTGCTCTGCACTTGGCCCCACAGTCTAGGAATGTTATGAACATGATACCAGTGACAGCACATGGCTGGACTCTAAGTGAGGAAATGTTTGTTTGTATATGAGTAGGGGTTCTTGTAATTAAACGTCTTTGAGAATTGTTTTCTTTTTTAAATATATTTTATTGATTTTTTTACAGAGAGGAAGGGAGAGGGATAGAGAATTAGAAACATAGATGAGAGAGAAACATCGATCAGCTGCCTCCTGCACACTCCCCACTGAGGATGTGCCCGCAACGAAGGTACATGCCCTTGACTGGAATCGAACCTGGGACCCTTGAGTCCGCATGCGGATGCTCTATCCACTGAGCCAAACCGGTTAGGGCGAGAATCGTTTTCTAACAATGGTTAGAAGACATGGGGTCATTACCTTCCCATCTCCATGTGCCAATATTCTCGAGGGTACTGTGAGAGAGGAAATATGCCAGGAAAAGTAATT
>NW_005873481.1:6979-23683 GCF_000147115.1 Myotis lucifugus | reverse complement strand
CAGTCCAGGGGGGGCAGGTGGCCTCAGCCCATTATCTCACAGTAGGTGATGGAGGCGATAAGCACCCCGGCCACGAAGATAGTCACGGTATGCCACGTGGAGGTCCCAAAGTAGGAGAGGAGGCCGTCCCGGGAACAGGAACATCGGTCAATTCGGTGATGCAGCCTCCGGCCAGGCCAGGGGGGGGGGGGGTCAGGAAGAGGTCAGAGGGCGGGAGCCGGGGCAAAGGGCCGAAGACTAACAGGTATTCAAGAGCTGGGGTCAAAGGGTTATCACAGAACTTGAGGATTCCAGAAGAAGTGGAGGCACCAGGGAGTAGGCGGCAGGTCAGGGGTCACCGGGAGGTCAGAGGTCATTGGGTCAAAGGTCACAAAAAGGTCATCAGGTCCCCGAGGAATCAAGGGTTGATCAGATAGGTGAGGAAATGCATTTACAGACCACATCTGATGAGGTGAACATGCAGAGGGCAGGGGGCACCACTGTGGTGGGCTGGGGGGGGGGGTTCCGGAGGAAGGGAAGGGGTTTGGGGCCTCACCCAACCGCCCTGGTCCTGGATCCAGCCCAGCAGCCGCTCTCGAAGGAAGTCCAGTGTCCAGCCCATGATGGTCCTGAACAGCTCAGGCACTTTGGTGCACAGGGCCTGGGGGAGTGGGTGGGCCTCAGGAGCAGGCTGGTCCCCCGCGCCTCGAGCCCCCCTTCTCAGCTCTGCCTCCTCCTGCAGCCCCGCAGCCTCCTTCCCCCTCGGTCAGAACCAGCTTCATACACTGTCGCCTGGACCGGCCACTGTCAGCTGCCCTGCCCACACACCTTCCCTGGCTCCCCAGCGCCCGGGGGTAAAGCAGAAGGCAGAGCTCGGCCCGCGGGCCCTGAGTGAGGCTCTGATGGAACATAATCCGATGGGTGGCTGCTCTCCGGGGCCTCACGCCCTTCCCATCCTCATTCCCACCAACGCTTCCTGCTGATACTCGGGCCTCAACCAAAGGAACGTTCCCTCATCCCTCCAACCTCGGGTCTAAGGTCACGTCCCCAGAGAGGGCTCTTCTGGCCTTCAGACCAGGTATGACTCCACAGCCTGCATACATGGCCTCTCTCCATTTCCCCGAACGTCCGCTTCCCACTCTGTCTGCTGCGTCTCCCCTCCTGGTGTCCCCAGCCCACCATCACCATGACTGCTGTCCCCCTCACCTCACCGCCAACATTCCACCTCATTCATTAGCTCAATATCCCAAACACAAACACAAGTCTATTTCGCCCGGCCGGCGTGGCTCAGTGGTTGAGCATCGACCTATGAAGCAGGAGGTTACGGTTCGATTCCCGGTCAGGGCGCCCGGGTTGTAGGCGCGATCCCCAGTGTGGGTCATGCGGGAAGCAACCAATCAGTGATTCTCTCTCATCATCGATGTTTCTATCTCTCTCGCCCTTTCCCTTCCTCTCTGAAATCAATAAAAATATTTTTTTTAGTTCTAGCTGGTTTGGCTCAGTGCATAGAGCGTCGGCCTGCGGACTGAAGGGTCCCAGGTTCGATTCCGGTCAAGGGCACATGCATGGGTTGCGGGCTCGATCCCCAGTGGGGGGTGTGCGGGAGGCAGCTGATCCATGATTCTCTCTCTTCATGGAAGGTTTTATCTCTCTCTCCCTCTTCCTTCCTCTCTGAAATCAATAAAAATATTAAAAAAAAAAAAATCTGCCCTAACCGGTTTGGCTCAGTGGATAGAGCGTTGGCCTGTGGACTGAAAGGTCCCAGGTTCGATTCCGGTCAAGGGCATGTACCTTGGTTGCGGGCACATCCCCCGTAGGAGGTGTGCAGGAGGCAGCTGATCGATGTTTCTCTCCCTCAATGTTTCTAACTCTCTATCCCTCTCCCTTCCTCTCTATAAAAAATCAATAAATTATATTTTTTAAAAAATCTATTTCCAGCTCTGGCCAGTCTGGCTCAGTGGATAGAGTGTTGGCCTGTGGACTGAAGGGTCCCGGGTTCGATTCCAATCAAGGGCACATGCCTGGGTTTCGGGCTCAATCCCTAGTAGGGGGGTGCGTGGGAGGGCAGCCGGTCAATGATTCTCTCTCATCATTGATGTTTCTATCTCTCCCTCTCCCTCTCTGAAATCAATAAAAATATATATTAAAAAATGTGTATTTCCACACCTCTAGTGCTACTAGCTGAGTCCAGGTCAGTCATTGTTTGTAGGGACTGTCTATAACAGGTGCCCCCACCCCAGCTCCTCCGCTTTTGCCCTTCTGTCCCATAATCCCTTTTTCTACTCACAATGGCCAATTTGTTGAGCTTCCCTTCCCCAATATATATATTTTAATTGATTTCAGAGGGGAAGGGAGAAGGAGATTGAGATAGAAACATCAATGATGAGAGAGAATCATTGATCAGCTGCCTCCTGCACGCCCCCTACTGGGGATTGAGCCTGCAACCCGGGCGTGTGCCCTGAACAGGAATCGAACCCAGGACCCTTCAGTCTACAGGCTGACGCTCTATCCACTGAGCCAAACCAGCTAGGGCCTCCCTCAATATTTTATCATGAGAATCTTCAGAGAAAAGTTAAAAGAATTTCACAGTGAACAACCATACGCCTGCAACCTAGATTCTACAATTAACATTTTGCTATACTTGCTGGAATAATATGTTAAGTGTATAAATCAGGTCACCTCACTCTCCTGTTTACAATCAGCCAATTGCCCTGGCGGGGGTGCCTCGGTTGTGTGAGCGTCCTCTGTGCACTGAAAGGTTGCGGGTTCGATTCCCCGTCAGGGCACACGCCCAGGTTGCAGGCTCTTCCCCCTCGGGTGCGTGCAGGAGGCAGCCAATCGCTGTTTCTCTCTCACATCGATCTTTCTCTATCTTTCTCTCTCTCCCTTCCTTTTTCTCTATAATCAATGAAAACATATTTAAAACAACAATAATAAAATAAAACCAGCTAATCACTCCATCTCACTCCGAGTGAAGTTGAAGTCCTTACAGTGGCCCATCAGGCCCCTCAAAACCTGCCCTCATCTCCTATCCTTTTCCCCTCCTCACTTGGTTCTAACCACAAGGGCCTCCTCAACCCATAAGGTCTGGTCTTACCCCAGGGCCTTTGCACTTGCTGTGCCCGCTCCAGATGCCTTTCCCCCAATCCTTATATGTCACTGCATCTTTCTTGTCGTTCCAACTTGGGCTTTCATGTCACCTCCCCTGAGAAGTCTTTCCTGGTCAATTCGCCCCAAACCACATCACCCTAGCTTACTCCTCTCAGCACCTGTCGCTCGACGTGAGCGCCCCGAGAGCAGGGACCTAACCCGCTTTGTTTGGTGCTGCATTCTGGGTGCGGAGTACACGATGGCACATAGTAGGCCCAATAAATATCTGTTGGATGAATACATGAATGAAGGAGCAGACAACGGGCTCATAGCTATCTCCTTCGGTCCGTCTGGGCTGCCACAGGGGTTGACGCCACACCTCCCAGGTCCCCCGCGGGTTTGAGGGGAGCCTTCCCGGGCTCCCTACCCTGCAGCCACCCACCTTGAGCACCAGTTTGCTGGCAAAGTAGAAGAGGGCGACAACCCGGCCCCAGTTGAAGTTGCCGTCGGAGAACATTTCGGACGCCACTCGGAAGAAGACCTCTCGGGGGGAGTCTGTGTCCACAGCCGCGATCATCCTGCAGGCGAGAGGGGAGCCGGTGGCGGAGGGGATCAGGCGGAGCATGCAAACCGTGGCATCCCCCCCATAGACCAACCATGAGAAAACTGAGGCCCGAGGCCAGTTTGAAACGAAAAGCAAGAAGCCAACGCAGGGGAAAGGGACCAGGTGGACATTTAGGAAAGTGGGGAAATGAAAATGACCCCCCGAAGGAGGGTTTCAAGATCCTATGGGCCCAGCCGGCCTAGCTCAGGGGTTGAGCGACGACCTATGAACCAGGAGGTCATAGGTCGTCCGGGCACGTGCAGTGTGGGCCACGCAGGGGGCAGCCCATCAATGACTCCATCTCATCACCGATATTTCTCTCTCTCCCTTCCTCTCTGAAATCAATAAAAATCTATTTTCTTTTCTTTTTTTTTAAAGATCCTCAGGGAGGGGCGGGCTGGGAGTCAGAGTGCTGAGTTGGGTGGCGGGCCCTGGACCCCTGGGTCTGCAGGAACCGGGGGCTGTGGACCTGGACTCAGTGCTCCTCAGGGAAGGGGGGGCCGGGGGCTGGGACTCCTGGGTTCCGGGGGCCACACCTCTGCAGCTCCATGTTACTGTCGAGCTCGTCGCCAATGCGCTTGAGGCACTCGCTGAGCTTCTTGGTGGATGCATCCTGGGGGACCCTGGGCCCCAGGGGCAGCTGGGGACGCCTCTCCCCCCATGTGCTCTGCTTGGTCCTTGGATGAAGCTGGAGGGGAACAGAGGAGGGGGCACCGTCAGCCCGGGGGGGGGGGGGTGTCACGCTTCAAATCCGCTCCACAATAATCAGACCTCACACTCACCCCTTTAGTAAAAGGGCCCCTGTCTTCATGATCTGCTCAGAGCTGGTGGGCCCTGGAGGAGAGAGGAGGGAAGAGGTGCCTGGACTCATGGGTCCTGGGGGGCCTGGGGGGGCTCATGGCCCCTGATGGAGGTCAGTGTCCCTGGAAGGTGAAGTGATTGGTGGCCCGGACAACGGGGTCCCTGGTGGAGAAAGGCGGGGAGCCTGGGCCCGCATCCCGCATTCTTCCGGGAAGGGAGACTCCGGGAACCCTGAAAGCATCCCGGCCCGAGGGGACCCCGGGGAGACCCGCCCCGCCCACCAGGAAGTGGCGCCGGCGACAAGCCCGGGCTTGCCCCGGGGGGCTTGAATTCTGGGGTCCCCAGCTTATCGGGGGTCCCGGAGCCCCGGGCAGGAAGGGATCGGGGCGCGGAGGCCAGAGAGCCAGGGGACCTCGGGGAAGGAGGGGGCGGGAGGCTGGCAGCGCCCGACCCGGGAGTTTCCGAGCCGGAGTGCGTGGAAGATCGCACGCCCCGGGACCCGCAGGCGGGATGGGGGGGGGCCGGCCGGCGGGGGGCTCGCCCTCCTCCCGCCCGTCTGCCTCCCGCCTCACCCCCGTCTCTGGGCTGCTCCCCGGACCCGTCCATCACCGCCGCTCTCGCCGCCGCCTCTCGCCGGGTCTGCCCCGGCGGCTGCAGCACGCCCCCGGTCACGTGACAGCCCGCGGAGCGTGCGTCGCGCCACGTGACCGCCCCGCAAAATGGCCGCCGCGGGGCTCTGCCCCGCAGGGCCGCCGCTCACTGCGCCGCACCGGCCGCGCTCGTCACGTGACTGTGCAAGCAGCACGGCCCTTCAGGAGCTGGTCCTGGCGCCATGCCACCCGCCACCAATGCAATCACAGTATAGCTGTCATTCATTCATTCATCCATCCATCCATTCATTCATTCATCCATCCATCCATTCATTCATTCATTCATTCGTTCGTTCATCATTGCAATATTTTCAGAAGTTTGGGGCGTGGCTTGAACCCTCCAGGGCAGAAGAAACATCCAGCGCACAACAGAGAGGAACAGCAGAGGCCAGAAATACCATTCACTGAGGTAGGACGCCTGGGATGAGGAAAGCCAGTGAATGTGTATGTGAAAATAAAGGAAATCTTAACTTCGAAAGCGGCCAAACTAATCTCTGGTGAGAGATTGGATGGGTACAGACAGGGTGGGGCTCCCGGGGTGCCCGAAATGTGCCATTGGTGGGGCTGGGCGGTGATTTCTCGCTATACACATATTTAAGAATTCACGCCCTGGCCGGTTTGGCTCAGGGGATAGAGCGTCAGCCTGCGGACTGAAGAGTCCTGGGTTCGGTTCTGATCGAGGGCAAGCTGCAGGCCTAATCCCCAGTAGGGGGTGTGCAGGAGGCAGCCAATCAATGATTCTCATCATTGATGTTTCTATATCTCTCCCTCTCCCTTCCCCTCTGAAATCAATAAAAATATTTAAAATATAAATAAATAAATAAAAATTCACTGAACCGTACACATAAAACGTGCACTTTACTATATGGAAGTTATTACATCTCATTTACAAAGAAATAATAAGAAGAAGAAGGAACTTGGATTTGGAAAATAGGCTGGGGTCAGATGATGAAGGGTTTGGGCGAAAAAAGAGAAGGGATCTATGTCCCAAAGGTGGCTGGGAGCCACGGCAATAGAAGATTATCGGTGTTCCGGTCCATCAGCCTAAAGTCACCAGGAACATAGTCTGATAAAGTCAAGTTTATTGGACCCATTGCAACAACGGAGCCCGTACAACAGCAACCATGGAGCATCTTTTTAAAAAATATATATTTTTATTGATTTTTCACAGAGAGGAAGGGAGAGGGATAGAGTGTTAGAAACATCGATGAGAGAAGAACATCGATCAGCTGCCTCCTGCACACCCCCTACTGGGGATGTGCCCCCAACCAAGGTACATGCCCTTGGCCGGAATCGAACCCGGGACCTTTCAGTCCACAGGCTGACGCTCTATCCACTGAGCCAAACCAGTTAGGGCCACCATGGAGCATCTTGACACAGGAGGAGAAGGTAGGGTTATAGAGTCTGGAGGAAGGGTGGGATTTAGGTGACAGCTATATGGTGGGCTCAGAGCAAAGCAGGGTCAACATCCGGTGTGGACTGTGAAGGACCAGGTGGGTCCTGCATCCCTCCAGGGTCCTGTACCCTTGGAAACGACAAGGTGAATGGAGAAGTGTATTGCTGGGTCCAGAATCCCTTGGCAGCTTTGCACCTGGGTTGAAAATCAAGGCTGCTACTTTGTGTCATATGGTTTAGATCCAACAGGCAAGAATGGGCTGTTTCATGTTTACTGATGGAATTTCCAACACTTCGTGATTTTATTTTATTTTTATGTTTTTATTGATTTTTAGAGAGAGGGGGAGGGAGATGGATAAGGAGATGGAAACATCAATGAGCGAGAAACATCATTGATCGGCTGCCTCCTGCACGCCCATACTGGGGGGTCGAGCCCAGGAATTGAGCCCCTGACCTCTGGGTTCCTGGGTTGATGTTCAACCACCGAGCCACACCGGCTGGGCCCTTCATGATTTTAGAGAACAGTTTCTCTGTGAGTAAGAAAACATGTCCTTGGGGGAAATGATGTTTCCTATTAACTCTGAAGCTGCATTTTTCTGTGACTACTGGAGGCCCGGTGCACGAAAATTCATGCCAGAGTAGGCCTTCCTTCTCCCGGCTGCTGGCACTGGCTTCCCTCTGGCACCTGGGACCTGGGCTGGCTTCCCTCTGGCCCCGGCTTCATCAGGAAGGACATCCAGAATGACATCCAGTCCAATTAGCATATTACCCTTTTATTATTATAGATTATTTGAACTCAGTAAATTAGTTCTCCCTCTACCTCAGTAACAGAAAAGGGAAGAAAGGGTTTCATTGCAGCCACAGACCTCTAAACAGTACAGTTGATGAATAGAGGGGAGAAGACTTTTTAGATAATTCCGAAGTCAAAATTGTTTACAATACGAAAGATGCTATATTGAAACTGTTTAGTCCATCTCCAACATGGGCCCAGTGAGTCTCACCTCCAGGTTTTCATACCCCTCCCACGCCGAATAAGACTGACCAGTGTGATTAACAGGGCACTGTGAAAATGACAGAGTATAACTTGCAAGATTAGATAATAAGTCACTGCAGCTCTGCCTTGCTCTCTCTTACCGTAAACCACTAGCATTAGAGGAAACAGAGGCCATGTTGTGAAGACACTTTAGCCGTCATCTTCTAGAGCAGTGGTTCTCAACCTGTGGGTCGCGACCCCTTTGAGGGTCAAATGATCCTTTCACAGGGGTCGCCTAAGACCATCGGAAAACACATACACAATACATATTGTTTTTGTGATTAATCACTATGCTTTAATTATGTTCAATTTGTAACAGTGAAATTGGGGGTCACCACAACATGAGGAACTGTATTAAAGGGTCGTGGCATTAGGGAGGTTGAGAACCACTGCTCTAGAGAAACACGTGTCTCAGAACCAAGTCCCCAGCCATGTGAGTGAGCCACTTTGGAAGCACATGCTACTGCCCCAGTCCAGCCTTCGGATGACACCTGTCCACACCAACACCCTGACTGCAACCTCATGAGCTCTTAAGCCAGAACCACCCAGCTAAGCCACTCATGGATTTCTGACTCTCAGAGATGGTGTGAGATAATACACATTTATTGTTGTTTTAAGCTACAATGTTTGGGGGCAACTTGTTACACAGCAATAGATAACGAATACACCCAGGATAAATTAGCCTATGTACAGATGAGGAGGTCAGAGGCCAGAGGTCAGAGGCAAGTCCAAAGTTGTACAACGGGTAGGATTTGGGGGTTCCAGTTCTGCTTAGATATCTTAAAGCTGAATCGATCTCTCACGCCGTAAAAATTATACCAGTTTTTCTGGTTAGCGATTGCCATGTAAGTAATAAGGCCAAAGCTCAGTGGTTTAAAACAACAGTCATTTCATTATCTTCCATTGGCCTATGGTTGATGACATCGGGAAAGGCTTAGCCTGGATTTGATCAAGATCTGATCAAACACCTGTTTTCATGGAGCCTCACGGCTTTCCACATGGTTCCTTCGTGTGGGGTACACTGGGCTTCCTCACCGCTTGGTGGCTTCAAGGAAGCAGAACTGCTCGCATGATGGCTGAAGTTCAAGAGGATTTCAGCTCACAAGGAATTACATACCTTTCCTGACTCAACCTCAAGTCATCCAGCGTCACTTCTGCTGTGTTCCAATGGCTACAAGTGAGTCATGAGCCCACTCAATTTCAAGGGAAGGGGGACGAGACTCCACCTCTTTTTTAAAAAAATATATATTTTATTGATTTTTTACAGAGAGGAAGGGAGAGGGTATAGAGAGTTAGAAACATCCATGAGAGAGAAACATCGATCAGCTGCCTCCTGCACGCCCCCTACTGGGGATGTGCCCACAACCAAGGCACATGCCCTTGACCGGAATCGAACCCGGGACCCTTCAGTCCACAGGCCGACGCTCTGTCCACTGAGCCAAACCGGTTAGGGCGAGACTCCGCCTCTTACTGGGGGAAGTGAGTGGAGACAGGAGACATCTTTGAAAAATATAAGGTGGCCATACCAATCCAACTGCGTTGGCAAAGGCTAATGTAACGGGCGTGAACAACACAGAAGTTGATTTCCCTCTCATGTAACAGCCCAAGACTAAGCAATCCCAAGTGATATTAACAGTGACTAACGTTCCCGTGTCAGGAATTATAATGGTTCATTTAATTGTATGTGCCAACTTGACTGGGCCACAGGGTGACCAGAACCTTATTCTGTGTGTTTCTGGGTCCGATTAACATTTAAGTCGGCAGATGAGCAAAGCAGATGGCACTCCCTAAGGTGGGTGGGCCTCATCCCATCCGTTGAAGGCCTGAATGGAGCCAAAAAGCTGACCCTCCTCTGAGTGAGAAAGAATTCTTCCCGGCCGCCATAGTGCCAGGACATCAGCTTTCTTCCTTCAGATTCTAACGGAAACATTGGTTCTTTCCGGGTCTTGAGCTGCCAGCCTTCAGACAAGAATTACGCCACTTGCCGAAACCAGTTTGGCTCAGTGGATAGAGCATCGGCCTGCGGACTGAAGGGTCCCAGGTTCGATTCCGGTCAAGGGCATGTACCTTGGTTGCGGGCACATCCCCAGTAGGGGGTGTGCAGGAGGCAGCTGATCGATGTTTCTCTCTCATCGATGTTTCTAACTCTCTATCTCTCTCCCTTCCTCTCTGTAAAAAATCAATAAAAAAAAATATATTTTTTTAAAAAAAAGAATTACGCCACCTTGCCCGGCCTACATAGCCCAGTGGCTGAGCATCGACCTAGGAACCAAGAGGTCACGGTCAGGGCACATGCCTGGACTGCAGGCTCGATCCCCAGTGTGATGTGTGCAGGAGGCAGCCGATCAATGATTCTCTCTCATCGTTGATGTTTTTATCTCTCTCTCCTTCCCTCTCTGAAATAAAACAAAAAACAAAAAACAAAAAAACTAGACTACCAGCTCTCCTGATACGGTATTCAGGCCTTCGGACTTGGACTTGATCTAAACATCAGCTCTCCTGGGTCTCCAGTTGCCAATTCAACCGGCAGATCTTGGGGCAGGCCGACCTCCATAGAGATGTCTTCCTTCTGTCCTTCTAGCTTTTGGCTCCACCATCCACAACACAGGGCTTCCATCTCACAGGGTAAGGTGGTCCAGCCAGTGCCCAACACCCCACCCCATGCCAGCCGAAGGAAGGGAGAGGTTAAGGGGGAGGCCACGCTCCTTGCCTTTGAAGGCCATAACTTGCACACATCTCTTTGGCCAGAAGCTATTCACAGGGCGAGAAGCTAGCTGTGAGGGAGCCAGGGAGGTGTAGTCCTTAGCTGTGCAGCCAAGTCTCCAATGGAGCTTTCCTAGCACAGGTGAGTGGTTACTTAGGGGACACCCAGCATCTCTGCCACACAATTAAAAGACTGAAACTCGCCCTGGCCGGTGTGGCTCAGTGGATAGAGCATCGGCCTGCGGACTCAAGGGTCCCGGTTCGATTCAGGTCAAGGGCATGTACCTTGGTTTCGGGCACATCTCCAGTAGCGGGTGTGCAGGAGGCAGCTGATGGATGTTTCTCTCTCATGGATGTTTCTAACTCTCTATCCCTCTCCCTTCCTCTCTGTAAAAAATCAATAAAATATATTTAAAAATAAAATAAAGACTGAAACAAAGCCCTGGCCGGTGTGGCTCAGTTGGTTGGAGCGTTGTCCTAGGCACCAAAGGGTAGCAGGTTCAATTCCCGGTCAAGGCACATACTCTGGTCAGGATGCATTTGGGAGGCAACTGATTGACGTTTCCCTCTCACATCAATGATTATCTCTCTATCTCTTCCCCTTCCCTTCCTCTGTCTCTAAAATCAATAAGAACATTTTAAAGAAACAAAAACAAAAACTAGTATCTTAAGAATAAAGAGCCTTCTAGCCTTCTTTCCTTGGCCACAGTGACTGGCAGGACTCTCGATTATAGTGGCTCTGCCAGCCCAGGTGCCAGACTTCTACTGATCAGAACCCTCAGCCAAAATATAACACTTGTTATGCCCTGGCCAGCGTTGCTCAGTGGTTAGCATGTCGACCTGTGCACCGTAAAGTTGCAGGTTCAATCTCCACCCCACCCCCACCCCCCACACACACACGTTGGGGCGCGTGTGGGAAGCAGCCAAGCGATGTGTCTCTCTCACATCAATGTTTCTCTCTCTCTCCCCTCTTCCACCTTCCTTCCATTCATTCTAAAACGCAATGGGAAAAATATCCTCACTCCTTGGATAAAGATGAAAAATAAATAAAAAATAAGAAACCTTGTTATGCTGAGATTTAGGGGGGGGGGTGTTTCTTACTGCAGCATAACCTAACCTATACTCACTGCTATAGAAACCGGGAAAGTTAGATCTTGCCTAAGAGCACAAAGTTCATCCTAACGGCCCGACTAAGCACCTCCTTATAGTCCACTCACTGCTGGTAATTTGGGTGGGAATGACCTCACCCCTGCTGTACAGAGGGCATGGGACCCGGGCTTTACTAACAAGCCACCGAGCAACTCGTGAAGGCAAATCCCTTCTTTCCTATGGAAATGACTCTCTGTGCCTTAAGGGAGGCCTGAGGCTGCTGGAGGCCAATATGGGAAAGGCCTGACCTCCAGGCGAAGGGCCATCAGCTAATATTATTTGTTGAGAACATACTGTCTGCTATGGGCTGTTCATCCACCGCCCCTTTTAATCCTCACCGGAAGGTGGTTAGTACTGTCTCCCCTGTTTCCTGAGGAGACAGACAAGCAGGTGTTTGCTCCAGGAGATGTGGGAAATGTGGTCCTGACCCCGCCTTCCTCCCCCTCTTTCATCTCCCTCCCCTTCTCCTCCCCCCCCCCCGCACCTATTCTCTAGGCCAGTGGGTCTCAAACCTTCCTAATGCCACGACCCCTTTAATACAGTTCCCTCATGTTGGGGGGGACCCCCAATGTCACTGTTACAAATGGGACATAATTGAAAGCATAGTGATTACTCTCAAAAACAATATGTAATTATGTATGTGTTTTCCGATGGTCTTAGGCGACCCCTGTGAAAGGGTCGTTCGACCCCCAAAGGGGTCGTGACCCGCAGGTTGAGAACGGCTGCTCTAGTCACTCTTTTCTTTTCCATTTATTATTTATTTATTTTTTTGCATTTCTAACTTTAAAAAAATTTTTTTTAAAATATATATTTTATTGATTTTTCACAGAGAGGAAGGGAGAGGGATAGAGAGTTAGAAACATCGATGAGAGAGAAACATCGATCAGCTGCCTCCTGCACGCCCCCTACTGGGGATGTGCCCGCAACCCAGGTACATGCCCTTGGCTGGAATCGAACCTGGGACCTCGATGCTCTATCCACTGAGCCAAACCGGTTAGGGCTTTAAATTTCTTTATTCCCACATTCCCCCCCATCCCCCCGACTCAGGCCCTCACCCGCCTGCTGTCTGTGTCCATTTCTAGTCACTCTTTTGATGGTGGGCTCGCTCCAGCTCCCACCAAACCTTCACCACCAGCCTCTCGGTGGAAACCATGTCTTTGTTTACTGAGGGCTGACATCAGCGTCCGTCCTGGGGGAAGGTGACTCCAATGGCCTTCCTCACCTCCTCCAGGATGTCGGCCAGGAGCTCACTCTCCGCCAGGGGAACCACAGGACTCTCCTTCAGGCCTGCGGGGAGGGCAGTTAGAAAACCCCTCCTACTCACGCCCCCCAAGACCAGAAAGAACTACAACTCCCAGAATCCCACGAGGCACCGTCATGCATGGTTCAGGCACAAGATGTCCCAGGGGCCCCTGGGAGACGTAGTTCTAAACCGCTGCCTGAGTACTGAGGGGTGGGGAGGGTCCCTCCTCCCCTGCCGGGTGTGCCCTCCCACCCCGCACCCCTCCACCCCCGCCTTGCACGCCCTTACCCTTTCGCAGGCACTCCCGGACGTGCCTGGCCTCATAAGTCATGCCCGCTCCGTTTGTAAAATGGAACTCCTTGCCTGGGGCTGGGGGCAGCGGGAACTCCTTGCGCTCCCCCTTTACCACCAGTTCTGTTGGACACCAGCAGGGGTCTAGGATCTGGGGCGAGAAAACAGGTGGCCTTACTGCCCTCACCAGCCGGGCGGCTGGGGCTCCTGCCTGCTGATGCTCGGGGCTTCCCTCCCTCACCTGGTGGTCAAGGGCTGGCTGCCCCCTGTGCATCCTCAGGGAGGTTGGAGCCCCAAACCTGGTTGCTGGGAGTGTGTGTCTCATCTAACTGGAAGCCTGCATGTCCCTGTCCCAGAAAGGGATGCTTGAGCCTGGAGGAGATGCTTATCTTCCCAGCTCCACTTTGACACCATCCAGCACCTTCCTATCCACCAGGAGACTTTTTATTAGCTCCAGAGCCCTGGGGGCCTAGCTTTTTTTTTTTTTTTTTAATTTTTAATATATTTTATTGATTTTTTTACAGAGAGGAAGGGAGAGAGAGAGTTAGGAACATCGTTCAGCTGTCTCCTGCACACCTCCTACTGGGGATGTGCAACCAAGGTACATGCCCTTGACCGGAATCGAACCTGGGACCCTTGAGTCCTCAGGCCGACGCTCTATCCACTGAGCCAAACCGGTCAGGGCCCTGCGGGGCCTCGCTTATTCCCAGACCCAACTCTAGGCCGAAATGGAAAAGCAGAGATGCAGCTGGGGCAAGGTCCAAATTCTTCTGCTAAGAATAGGATTTCTTTCCAGCAACTTGGCCAGAGGCAGCGCATGGAAGCCGCTCTGTGGTAACCCCTGGATCCTGTCCTGGGAGCAGTTCCAAAGGTCACCGCTGCCCTCTAGGCAGGGCTGATAAGAACTGGTTTCTTATCAGGACGGAGGGTTTTTAACAGGCCCACAGGTTCACCTCAGGAAGGACCCGGAGGTCCAGACCCCATCACGCAGCCTGCTGGTGGAGGGTGGGTTTCTTAGCAACGTGAGAAAAGACTGGTTCAGCCCACTCCAGCTCCAACAGCCTCAGATGCCCAGTCCTGTGCTAAGGGCCCCGTGCCAGCTCGGCTGGCAGCGCCTCACCTGGGCCATGCCCTTGGTCCCGCTGACGTAGGCCGTGTTGGAGAGCTGGGCGGTGATGCTGCAGGTGAAGCTGCCGTGGACGCCCCCCGGGTACTGCAGCAGCACAGTCACAGTGTCGTCCACACCTGGGGGGGAACCCCGAGAACAGTCATGGTGAGGGAATGGAGCCGCACCCCAAAGGCCACATGCGGTAGGACTCCGTTTGTGTGAAATGTCCAATATTTGGCAAACCCATAGAGCCAGAACGTAGGTTAGTGGTTGCTTAGGGCTCAGCGGTGTGGGAGAATTGGGTTATTTATTGTTTTGCATTTTAGTAATAAAAATATTCTAAAATTGATTCTAGTGATAAGTGCATAACATGGTGAATACACTAAAGCCGTGGAATGATACACTTAAATATATATATACACACACATATATGTGTGTGTGTGTGTATATATATTGATTTCAAAGAGGAAGGGAGAGGGAGAGAGAGAGAGAATGCAATCTGGGCATGTGCCTTGACCAGGAATGGAACCATGACCTTCTGCTCCACAGGTTGATGCTCAACCACTGAGCCACCCCAGCTGGGCTGGAATGATACACTTTAAATGAATAAACTGTATGGTATGTGAATTCTTTCAGTAAGCTGTTACCAAAACACATAAACAAATAAATGCTAAAAAAAAAAAATTAAAGAGACTTTGCCTCTCTGAACTTTACTTTCTTCCTCATACGTACTTGTTGTAGAGGCGTGTGAGGATCCATTTCCTCGTCTCTAAAATGAGGGTAATGGAACTGGCCTCACAGAGCTGCTATAAGCATTACATTAAAGGATGTAAAATGCATAAAGCACTGAGTCTATTTAGGTCAGAATAAGAGAGAGGTGAGCATTAGTTAAAAGTTAAACAGCCCCAGCCAGTATGGCTCAGTTGGTTGAGTGCTGTCCCATTCACCGAGAGGAAGCAGGTCCCATTCCCAGTCAGGGCACGTGCCTGGGGTTGTGGGCTCCACCCCCAGTAGCGGGCATGGGAGAGGCAGCTGATCAGTGTTCCTCTCCCTCTCCCTTCCTCTCTCTCTAAAATAAATAAAAACACTTTTTTTAAATGCTTCAAAAAAATTAAACACAGTAAAGTACCAGCCCGGTTCTGGGACCCATCGGACACGCAATGGCTGGAAGAACCTACTGAGCCAGTTCTCTTTGGTCTCGGACAGGCCCAGATTCTAATTCTGGATCTGCTGTGTGAGCCTAGACAAGTCACTTCCTGTCCTGAACCTCAGTTTGCTCATCTGTAAAATGGGGACAACTGTAATATATTTACCTCAGGGAGATCATCCTATATAATAAAAGGCTAATATGCAAATTGTCCCCTCGGGAGTTCAACCCACTGGGAGTTCGGCCGCTTGCTATGATGTGTGCTGACCACCAGGGGGCGGCACAGAAGGAAGGAAGGCCCCGGCGGGCAGCTGGAAGGCCCTGATCGGCCTGATCACCGGCCCAGCCTAGGTGCATGAATTTCATGCACCGGGCCCCTAGTACGTATAATAAAACCCTGTTGCAGAGGAAGCACTTAATAAATGGGATCTGTTAGAGCTACTATTTAGCCTAGAAATTGCCCAGATAGTAGACTGAGGCAGCTTTCTAAAATGTGACCTCCAGTCCTAGCTGGTTTGGCTCAGTGGATAGAGAGTTGGCCCACAGACTGAAGGCTTGATCCCAGTCAACCTTGGTTGCAGACTCGATCCCTGGCCCTGGGAGGCAACTAATCGATGTGTCGCTCTCACACTGATGTCTCTCTCTCTCTCTCTTTCTCTCTCTCTCTCTGTCTCTCCCCCTCCCTTCCACTCTCTCTAAAAATCAATGGACAAATATCCTCAGGCGAGGATTAACAACAACAACAGCAAATGTGGTCTTCACCCCAGGTATTCTTTCCTGGTTATTCGTTGCCTCCTGGGGTACCGTTTGCAAAGATGGCCAGGGAACAGTTAGCAAACACACTGGGGCCTGGCCTCCTTTTGCTGCAGCCAGAACTCTGAGATGTGAATGCACCTGAGCTGGCCAGCTGGCGAGGCCACCTAGAACAGCGGTTCTCAACCTTGGCTGCACATTAGAATCACCTGGGAATCTTTTTAAAATCCTGATTCTGGGCCTCATCTCTGGAAATCTGTTAGATGTCAAAAACCACCAGAAAGTTTTGTAAGGTCACGGATCCTCCCGACGGCCGCTTGGAAAATGTTAAGGTATTGCTTTCCCGAGGCCTCTTCCTCGGCATTCTTGTGAACCAAAAATCAGGGCTTCTGAAGCAGCGTATTTCTCAAATATAGGGAAACAAAATTGAAACTGGGCGAGGAAAATAATTCTGTCTGGAATCCGAGAGTTGAGGAGAGCCTTGGGTAAATGAGGATAGATTTAACAGACGACATGTCTGCATCCATCAATGAAGGCTGGAGAAATGAAGAGAGAAAAGGGGTGAGAAGCAGAGGAGAGGGAGGAAAAATACGTGCATAAAATACGCATTTCATATTTAAATTGTCATATGCCTGGTGCGATCGTGCATGTTGGAACAAATTGAGTAGTTTGTCTCTTTGTCCCCAAAGGTAGCCCTGTTTTTTTCAGACTTGGGTCCCTCCTTGCTTCTGAGCTTTTCAGGGCATTATACCACCCAA
>NW_005873481.1:0-6879 GCF_000147115.1 Myotis lucifugus | reverse complement strand
GCTTAAACTCATCCCTGATAGTGTCTATTCGCAAATCAGCATTCGAAGTCGTGGTTTAACACTGGTGCCATTAGAATCCCGGGAGTTTTTTTAAGTCGAGTCTTGGGCACTCATCCCCGGGAAATTCTGTTTCTTTGTTATTTAATGTGTGGCCCCCCCCCATCACAAAAGAAACAGGATTTTCCGGAGGATGAGGCCCAGAAATCAGGATTTTAAAAAGATTCCCAGGTGATTCTAATGTGCAGCCAAGGTTGAGAACCACTGACCTCCTAGCCTAGTGGTCGGCAAACTGCGGCTCAGCAAACCGCGGCTCGAGAGCCACAGGCGTCTCTTTGGCCCCTTGAGTGTGGCTCTTCCACAAAATACCGACTTCTGTGCATGGGCCACAAAGTTTCAATCGCACTGTGCATGTGCGCCCGCACGTGGTATTTTGTGGAAGAGCCACACTAAAGGGGCCAAAGAGCCGCATGTGGCTCTCCACTGGCTAGACTAGACCATCCAGCTCCAGTGGCACAGCTGCTGATGGCCGCTGCGTGAGTAAGACCAGCAGAAGAACCGCTCCAGCTGAGCCCAGCCCAATGGCCAACCCACAGAATCACAAGTGAATAAATGATTGTTATCTGAGGCCACTACATTTTGGGGTAGTTTGTTATGCAGCAGAGGCTAACTGAGACAACTTCAAAAATAATAATCCTTTGTATTTATGTACTGCTTAATTTGCCTCAACGGTTACTTCATTAACTTTTTATAACAACCCTATTATTGAAATTTTACCAGTAAGTTGTGGAGAGCGGCTACAGCGTTTGGACAGGTTCAAGCCTCAGACTGATGAGAGGGCACGGTCCTCTCGTGGCAAAGCCACATACAAGTCCCAGCTTGGAGGGCAAAGCCCTCCCAGCACAATTATAGCCAAAGGCTATGGTTGTAAGCTTGACCTTATGGTCCGACGCTGTGGTCCTAGGTTGCTGAGGGCTGTGGGCTGTGGGAGGTGCAGCAGGTGCTGCCAAAGCAAAGCTTGATAGAGTTCTCAGGTGCCTGTAATTAAGTAGATTTGAAACTCAAGAACGTTGTAAACATCTTGACCACTCCCTTGTTTTGCTCTGACTATAAAATAAAGACTCGGCTTACAGGCTGTGTCACTGTTTCCTCATCCAGGCGCAGTGATCCACATGGCCCCAGCTATAGTCTCTTGTCTGTTTTCTTTAATCCTTCACCGCCCCCCGCTCCCCCCCATCCCCCCCGGCCCTCCTCAGGTTCACCACTGGCCCAGCTGGACGCAGTTCAGTAAGTAACTAATTAAGACTCAGAGAGATGGAGTTCCTTGACTAAGATCACACAGCAAAATCCTAATACAGAGCCTGACCATACTTGACCCTCTTTAACTTCTTGCAGGAAATTTCTGCAGCAGTCTCGCCTGGTGTTCATGGGCTAGGAGACTTACTCCCAGGTCAGTGCGCCCAGTAAGAGAGGACCACTCTGATCACCGCCATACCGTCCAGAACAGACCATACCTGTTTCATGGCGCCTTCCCATGGCTGAAATCTTCTCCGGCTTCTGCCCACCAAAGACCATGGAGATGAACTGGATGCAGTAGATACCAATGTCCAGCAGGCCGCCGCCAGCCTGGGCCCAGTCTACGGCCCGCGGTACGTGAGTGAGGTCTTTCCCAAATTCTGCCCGAGCCACTCGAAGGTCCCCCAGAGTTCCCTGGGCCAGAGCAGCCCGCAGAGCCTCTACGGCGGGAAAGAAGCGGGTCCAGATGGCCTGAGGCCCACAGAGGGGAGAAAGCAGGACGGGAAAGGGGAAGAGAGGGGACAGGAGTTAACCAACCAGTTCTCCCTTCTGGGGTTCAATCTTCTTTATTATTATTATTTAAATTCTTTATCGTTTAAAGTATTACCTATGTCTCCTTTTCCCCCCATGGGGTTCAATCTTGAAGGGGTACCCACTGTTACCCAGTCTCCAAACTAGACCCTCCCCCTTCCTTCCACAGCCCATCAGTCCCCAAGTTGTGTCCTGCCCGGCTCTCTGCCCTCCCCCCTGCTCTTGACACCCAGGTCCCCAACTCCAGCCTTGTCCTTTCTTCCTTTCTTTTCTTTAAAAATATATTTTATTGATTTTTTACAGAGAGGAAGGGAGAGGGATAGAGAGTTAGAAACATCGATAAGAGAGAAACATTGATCAGCTGCCTCCTGCACAGCCCCCCACTGGGGATGTGCCCGCAACCAAGGTACATGCCCTTGACCGGAATCGAACCTGGGACCTTTCAGTCCGCAGGCTGACGCTCTATCCACTGAGCCAAACAGGTTAGGGCCAGCCTTGTCCTGTCTTATCTGTATCATTACCCCAGTCTCCCAATGTTATGGGCTGAATTCTGTCCCCACCAAATTCATGTGGCGGTCCTAACCCCCCAATATGAGTGTATTCGGTGATAGGGTTTTTAAAGAGTCAATTATAAAGAGCCAATTAAGTCACAATGAGGTCTTGAGGGTGGGCCCGGATCCAGTAGGACTAGTGTCCTTATAAGAAGAGATGAAGCCCTCGCTGGTTTGGGTCAGTGGATAGAGCTTTGGCCTGCAGACTGAAGGGTTCGATTCCGGTCAAGGGCACATGCCCTGGTTATGGGCTCGATCCCCAGTAGGGGGCGTGCAGGAGGCAGCCGATCAATGGTTCTCTCTCATCATTGATGTTTCTATCTCTCTCTCCCTTTCCCTTCCTCTCTGAAATGAATAAAACTATATTTTTTTAAAAAGAGAGAGAGAGAGATGAGGACACACACATGCACAGAGGCAAGACCGTGTGCAGACAAAGGGAGAAGATG
Organism: Myotis lucifugus; assembly: GCF_000147115.1. NCBI lineage: Eukaryota > Metazoa > Chordata > Mammalia > Chiroptera > Vespertilionidae > Myotis > Myotis lucifugus. Next base: position 4,058 of record NW_005873481.1, on the reverse strand, counting down.
GCCATCTACAAGCTAAGGAGAGAGGCCTCAGGAGAAACCAGCCCTGCTGACACCTTTATCTCAGACTTCCAGCCTCCAGATGTGTGAGAGGCTTTGGTATCTCTGTTGTTTAAGCCACCCAGTCTGGCCTTGGTTATGGCAGCTCTAGCGAACCTTACTCCCCGCCTCTCCCCTGCAGTCCGTGTCCCACGTGGCCCCAGAGGGGTCTTCGCTTCTCCTGGAGCTGATCCAGCCTCCCCACTACCCAGCCCCCCTCTCTAGGGTCCCCCATCGCCGGATACCAGCTCCCATTTGCCGGCTGTGTGTGTTCTGGACAAGACACTGTGCACAGCTTTTACATCACGAATCCTCCCCACGTCCCTGCCAGGTAGCTGTCCTCATGCCCATTCCACGCGTGAGAAAACTGAAGCTCCGCTGAGTCATATTTCTTGCCCAAGGTCACAGAGCCAGGAACTGGGAAACTGGAGTCCAGAATCCTCTGACTCGAACGCCAGGAATCCTGACTAATCCGGGATCAAGTTCATACTAAATACATGAACTCTGCCCACGCTGGTTTTCTTTAAATCTTGCTTCCGCTTCCCCCATCTGGCCTCTGTACCTGTGCAACTGACTTTCCCTTTAAGGCTCAGGGCAGTCCCTCCCTGTAGGAAAAGCTCCTTGACGAACCTCCAGACCGGGCTCTCTGTCGACTGCCCCCCCAGTACTAGGTCCACAAAAGTCCATGCAGCTGAGCACTGGGCTTGCCCATTTCCGGGACCACAGCAGACCTTGAACTTGAAAACTGAACCTGCGTCTTAGACCTTCTGAGTTCCCAGGTCCTCGGGTTGGATGTGGCACACATTAGGGGCCAATAAAAAAAACGAGGAAGCAATAAACCCACAGAATGTTGGCGCTGGCAGGCACACTGCAAACCAGAGGCCCTGAGTCACCCTGATAAATCCTGACCACTTCTCGGGCATACGGAACGTTGCGGACAGGGAGGCTCCGCAGGAGTAGGCATATGACAGCTCCGTAGGGCGTGGGGAAGTAAGAGGCAGCTGTTGCTGCTACTGTCAGAACCTACAAGGTATGAAAGCCGTAATAGCCCGGCCGGCGTGGCTCCGTGGTGGAGCGTCAACCTATGAACCAGGAGGTCACAGTTCGATTCCCGATCGGGGCACACGCCCGGGTGGCCGGCTCGATCCCCAGTGCGGGGCGTGCAGGAGGCAGCTGATCAAGGATTCTCTCTCATTGTTGATGTTTCTATCTCTCTCGCCCTCTCCCTTCCTCTCTGAAATCAATAAAAATATATTTTAAAATATAATAAATTAAAAAAACACACACCATAATATTCCTTAACACTAAAATAGCTTGTAGGGCCCAAGAGGTGGCCATCTTAGCTCCGGCCCAGTGGCAGCCACTAGAATTACTAGCAATCTGCAAGATGTCCGAGTCCCCTGCGTACATCCGAGCCTGATAAGGCCAAACACAAAGAATGCCTGTGGCTGAGGGCTGTCGGAGTTCCTTGGTCCCGCCACCTCCATCCCCGGAAACCCACCCAAAGGGAGCCCACGGCCACCCTGTGCCGCCCTCACTGCTGGCATCAGAGCATCTGACAAAGGGTCCTTCAGGCAGCCCTGTTCGCTAGGGGCCCAAAGCCGTGTCTCCTGCCCATGAACGGTGTTGCCTGAAATATACTTTTATTGATTTCAGAGAGGAAGGGAGGAGTGGGATAGAGAGATAGAAACATCAATGATGAGAGGGGATCATTGATCGGCTGCCTCCTGCATGCCCCCCACTGGGGATGGAGCCTGCAACCCGGGCATGTGCCCTGACCAGGAATCGAACCGTGACCTCCTGGGTGTTAGGTCCACACGCAACCACTGAGCCACACGGGCCGGGCCATGCTGTGGTCATCTTAACTCGTGGTCAACCCCTCCCTTGTGTCCCTCCAAAAATGTCCACGGGCGACCATGGTTAGTGAAGGCAGGGAGCTGTCTGGGATGTTGACAGAGCCGCTCCATTCTCACCTCCATAAGGAAGAGGCCTCGGGATCGGGCCTCCGCCACCATCTCTCGCACTTCGGCGGCGTTCACGCCCATCGGCTTCTCGCACAGGACGGCCTTGCCCGCCGCCAGGCACAGCAACACGGCGGCCTTGTGCTGCGGGTGCTGGGTGCCCACGTAGGCCACCTCTAGGGTGAGAGGAAGGGGGTCAAGAGGTCGGAAGCCCCGCCAAGTCCCCAAGGCTCGCCTCCAGCATCCAAGGAATCGGGGTACCCCCCACCCCCCAACCTGGGACCAAGCCCTACCGCCTTGGTCACACCCTAGTCTCCCAGAGGAAGGAGCTAACCACTGGCTACCATCACCCTCCTCTCAGATCCTTGTCGCCCCAGCAATGACATGAAATCACTGAATCCTCACAACACCAACCGGGAGATACTATTATTTTGCCCGTTTTAGTTGTTGTTGTTGTTTTTAAATATATTTTTATTTTTTAAAATATATTTTATTGATTTTTTACAGAGAGGAAGGGAGAGGGATAGAGAGCTAGAGACATCGATGAGAGAGAAACATCGATCAGCTGCCTCCTGCACACCCGCTACTGGGGATGTGCCCACAACCAAGGTACATGCCCTTGACCAGAATCGAACCCGGGACCCTTCAGTCCGCAGGCTAATGCTCTATCCACTGAGCCAAACCGGTTAGGGCTAATATATTTTTATTGATTTCAGAGAAGAAGGGACAGAGAGAGAGAGAAACATCAATGATGAGAGAGAATCATGGATCAGCTGCCTCCTGCACGCCCCCTGCTGGGGATCGAGCCTGCAACCCGGGCATGTGCCCTGAACCGTGACCTCCTGGTGCATAGGTCCATGCCCAACCATTGAGCCACGCCGGCCTGGCCATTTTGCCCGCTTTAAAAATAAGGAAACTGAGCCCAGCTGGTGTGGCTCAGTGGTTGAGGGTCCATGTATGAACCAGGAGTCACGGTTCATTCCCAGTCAGGGCACATGCCCAGGTTGTGGGCTCGATCCCCAGTAGGGGGCGTGCGGGAGGCAGCGTATCCATGATTCTCTCTCATCACTGATGTTTCTATCTCTTCCTCTCCCTTCCTCTCTGAAATTAATAAAAAGATATATTAAAAATAATAAAAATAAGGAAACGGAGAAGGGCAAGCAGAGGAGGAAACCCCAGACCAAAGCCCTGCCTATGGCCCGTCTCCCAGCCGAGGTCCCTCCCCAAGTCCAAAGGCCGGGCCCATCCCCCGGACCTTGCACCTGCTGCGGAGCACCTGGGGGCAGCCCCCCCCAGCACCCCCCTTCTCCCCCCAACCCCCCCCCCCGGCGCAGGTCACTCACCCACGTCCGGGTCCTTGGCCAGCTCCTCGTAGGACCCGTAGGCCTTGGGGATGTCATGTTTCCGTGCAAACTCCTTCGCGCGGCTCAGGTCGCGCGCCGCTACGGCCACCACCTGAGACACACGTGGGAGACTCGTGCTGGGAGGGAGGTGATGGAGGAGGCGGGGGGTGGGGGAGCAGGAATCACACCCCAATAAGGGGGAGGGGGGTTTGGTCCTGGGGGGGGGGCGGGGGAGGTGACCGGAGGCTGGACACTGGGGTCCTGGGAGAGCGATCGGGGCACGCGATGGTCAAGCCCCCCCTGCTCGCTCCGTGCCTTCTCTTCACAGCAGCTCCGACGAGGACCCTCCCACGCCGCACGGAGCTCGCGTTTGTAAGTCAGGAGTGGAACCCCAACTCCCTGGGACCCGGGAGTCCCGGCCCCCGCCCGCCCGGCTCCAGGACCCCGGGGTGTGGGGGGCGCACCTGGTGCTCGGAGCGAGGCAGCGCCCCCAGCACCGTCGTGAAGTCGCTGCAGATCAAACCGGCGGACACGATGCCCCAGCGCAGCGCCATCGCCGGAAGCCGCGGTCCCCGCACCCGCGACTTTCTCTTGGTCGGAATTAAGGAGGCCCCGACGCCCCGACTACCGGGGACTTGGCCCCTCTCTCCGCCCCCTTCGCCCCTACGCCGCTTCTCATTGGCCATCCGGCCTGCGCGCCCCGCCCAATACCAAGAGG
>NW_005873480.1:15266-24361 GCF_000147115.1 Myotis lucifugus | reverse complement strand
CGAGGGCAGGCCGTGGGCGCCTGTGCTGCTCCTGCTCTGACCGCCGGTCCGTCCGTACCCCTGGCCAGTCTGGGGGCCCTTCGTGTGGGCTAGGTCCTGCGAGCTGGTCCTCGCCTCCCGATGCCTCCCCCTTCCTCACACGGAAGTCGCCCGGTGCTGGGAGGCCCTCCACTCTGTGCCCGGTGCCGCGGGGCGGCCGCCTTCCTCATCCTGCTGATCCTGCTGCTTCCGCTCCGGGCCTGGCACGGCTGCAACCCGCTGACCCCCCGCGTTGCACGTGGACTCGCAGGAGGAGGAGGGCCGTCCCCGCGGCCACACGGCCTCTCTGGGTCCTGAGGTCCTTGTTCTTAAGGCCGCAGCAGCACCTACTTTTCTCCAGTTTGTTTCAGAAACCGATGTGGGTGTGATTTATCGGGAAGAACCGCGGGCTCTGCCCCTTTCAGAGCTGGGGCCAGCCCTGTGCGGACGCCTCCCCGGGCCACCTCATTTGTCCTGAAAGTGCCCGGCAGTTACCTTGTTTCCTTAAGAAACTCCTGGCGGACAGGAGGCGGCTTCTGCCTTAAAATAAGACAGGCGCCCCAATGATGGGAGGACAGCAGGGGGAGCCTGGGGCACGCAGTGGGGGAGGGGCGGGAATGGGACTGTCCGGCCAGGGGCTGGGAGGGTGATCGCAGGTGGGAAGTGGGTCAGGGAGAGAAGGCAGCTGTGCCTCCGCTCAGCGCCCAGGAAGAAGAACGAGGAAATGTGCCAGCCCCTTCCCTGTGCCCTGTAGGCGAGCCAGGAGGTAAAAGTAACCCGTGCGGCCAGGAGCTGTCGGCTCACAGCTCTAAAGCTCGGGAAGCCTCTTGGAAATGAACCGGGTGAAATCAGTGTGAAGTCTTCCACGTAAAACGGCTCCCTCGGAACCCGGGCTGTGGACACTCAGACTGATTTGTATAAATACGGGGAAGGCCCAAGCCCCAGACCCTGGGCCAGAGAGCAGGTCCGAGCTCCTCGGGTGTTAGAACGATGACACGTCCCGTGCGCGCCAGCCTGTGCCCCCAGCTCTGGAGGCACTCCGTAATTAGGCGCATCGACGCCTCGGTAACTAAGCCGGGAGGCATCGTCACTGTGGGGTGAGCTTTAAACGGCTCCACGTCCGTTCATGCCAGGGGTTGCCCCAGATACCGGTACATTTACAATAGGTCATAGTTTGCTGCCAAATGACCTAGGAAGAAAATATGGGTTTTCATCGCTTTTTGGAATTTGCAACTGTAGCACGAAACGGGTTTTGGGCAGAGTCGTGGAGCTAGATAGCCTTCTAGTCTTTTCAATGTGAACTATGTTTCCATTTAAATTGCAAAAGGGGGGGGGGGACTGCTGGGCCAGCCCACAGTGTGGGAGAGCCTCCATGGGTCCTGGGAGAGGTCCCTCGTGGGCAGGGATGTTGGACCTGTTTTCCTGAGCTTGCTCACACCACCTGTGCGTATTTGAGGAAGTATCTTTTTAAAACTTTTGTTATTGAATTTTGCGTGTAAATTGGAGCCATTATTTTTGCAGAAAACGTACTGCTATCCACAAGTGCAGTTTGTGTTGACTTAGTCAAGACATCTAAATGTTGAATAAATCCCAGCGTGGACTGATGTGTTTATTTTCCTGATTTCAGGAGGGTTTGCGTTCGTATATGAGGCCCAGGATCTGGGAAGTGGCAGAGAGTATGCGCTGAAGGTAAGGTGGACGCACGTTCTGCGTGGGTCTCGGTTACTTTTAAGGAAATCTCAAAGTGACATGTTGAGAGGGGTTCCCGATTGGTGTGTTTCTTTGTGCGTTCCCTCTCTCGTCCTGTTAGTTTCCTCTGATGGCGAGGAGCCATCAGCACTTTCAGTGGACGCTATGGCTGCGGTCCCAGCTGGTGGCCCGGGGGCGAGACTCCGCAGAGGGCGGGAGCGGCACAGCCACTCGGGTGGACCACGCGTGCAGGCCACGCTCGCATGTCCCGGAGCAGGCTCACGGTGGGACTGTGGGCAGAGCTGTCTGGTTTCATCCGGGGGGCTGGTGTCCAGCCTGGGCTGCGGAGTGGAGTGGCGTGGCCGTCCTGGGCGTGCGGCTAAGCTGTAAGGGGCCCACGTGATTTGGAGACGAGGGCGAGGACTCTCGTTTCTGCCGCGTCTCCTTTTTCATCCTATTTTACTGCAGCCTGTTTGCAGAAGAGGCTCCTCTGTGTGGTTCTCTTGTGTCCTTGGGCTGCAGAGGGCCATTTCCAGGGACCTCTACGCTGCCAGTTTCTACGTAGGTCAGGTGTTGGTGCATTGATTTGTTCTGCTGCGCGGACTAACCTTGTCTGTGTTCCCTCCCGATGCAGAGACTGCTGTCCAACGAGGAGGAGAGGAGCCGAGCCATCATCCAGGAGGTGTGCTTCTTGGTATCCTTTCCTGGGCGCCGCTGCCGCGTTCTCGTTGATGCACTAACAGTGGGCTTCGCTTTTCCTGGCTTATCTGTGGACTGTTTCTAGCGAAAAGGAGCTATTTCCTTGTTCTTCACTCCCAGGGCAGCTGTAAGGGATTCCATGGTCCTGGGAGTGGAGATGTGGGTCCTGCCCCAGAGGTCTCTGTGCCTGGGGTGGGCAGCCCTTCAACCTGCGGCCATCGCACCCGGCCATCCCTTCACCCTGGGCAGAGCATCAACCAACAAATGGTTGACGGCTGGCATTTCTTCTTGGCCTCCACCCGCTGGCGCTGCCCTTTTGCTGCCAGAATCTGTTCTTTTCTCTCCTGAAGCTCTGTCCATGGGAGCACGCTGGCCGCTGAGCCCGAGGGTGCTTGCCTCCCTGAGTTTCGGGTGGATGACCTCATGCCGCGCCCTCTCCCGCTGGCCTGCCTGGCTGTGGTCAGGTGTGTGTGGTTCCGTCCACACTTCGCTCCCCTCCCCCCGCCCTGTCCCTCTGCTCGCCCTCACCTTTCCGCTCTGATGCGCTGGGGTCTAAGATCATGTCGTTCCGCGTCATGGTTTATACAGGGGAGGGCAAAAGTAGGTTCACAGTTGTGTGGGAAATAACACAACAGTGAATAATAACACGAGTAAGTCCTCGTGCTCACAGCTGTAAGCCTACTTCTGCCCATCGCGCATGTGTTCCGTGTGCAGACTTACGCGTTCTCCTTTAACAAGACACCCGCAGAAAAAGCTTTCTGGCCACCCCAACATTGTCCAGTTTTGCTCTGCAGCGTCGATAGGGAAAGAGGAGTCGGACACGGGGCAGGCCGAGTTCCTGCTGCTCACGGAGCTCTGCAGAGGTAACGAGCTCCCTGCGGGCGTACGCAGGTCCCGGTGGAGGGAGGCCCTTCCCGGAGGACAGGAAAGGCTCTTAGTCCCCGACAGAAGTGGGGGGGGCCCAGTGCCTTCTGCAGAGTTCCAGGGGGGTCATGGACATGACCGAGGAGGAGGCAGTAGGGCTCAGTCTGCCCGCGCTGCCCATGGAGGGCCAGGGGTCCGCCCTCCTGCAGCCTACGGGCTCAGCTGGTATCGGTGTAACTTAGGGGGAAAGGAGTGGGCACAGGACATGCGAGGCCCAGTGGGCCAGAGGCTGGCAGCCGGGCGGGCCATCGGTCCTGGGGCACGGTGCTGCCCTCACTGTCCGTGGGCAGCGTGTGTGGGAGGAGGCCAGGGCCCTGCCGCCACAAGGCCAGGGAGCAGCAGCAGGGGACACTGAGGCAGGCGTCTCCCTGGGAGGGACACATGCTGCGCCCACAGATGGCCCTCCCCGGGGTCCCAGCCACCACGAGCGGGGCTGTTCCGGAGGAGAGGGGGCAGTGGGCACAGGCACCTCTGCAGGAGGAGGAGGAGATGGTGCTGAGCCCTGAGCAGCCAGCGCAGCCCTGGAGCGGGTGGTGGTGGCGTTAGGGGATGGGGAGGGGAGCAGCAGGCTGACACAGGTGCCGACGGCTTTATAGGCTCGGGGAAGCCGGGCCCTCCCTGGGGAGTGGAGTTGGGAGCCGGATGGGAGAGTGAGGGCTGTGCTCTCCGTGTCTGGGCCCTGCTTCCCGTTGTCTCGCCGGGCTGGCTGGGAGGTGCCGCCCACACTCGGGTCTTCCAGGTGGCAGGTGCTCACGGTCACTGCTGGTTTTAGTGAAGAGGACGTGTGCTCGTGGGAGAAGCGCCGTGAGGTGTGTTGAGAAGCGGGGCTCCGTAGACACACTCTTCCTTCTGAAAAGTGTGCTGTGCTCAGCGCCGTGTTGCACCCACAGGCTCGCCTGCTCCCTAAGGCCCAGGGTCAGCAGATCCGAACTCAGGCCCTTAGCCAGTATCTGCGGACGCGCTCCTTGCCTCGTCCACAGAGTCTGCGTGTCTCTCCCGGGTCCTGGCCTCCCTGTGGCTGGCATTCACAGGGGGCTTGTTGGGTTGGGTTCAGTGGCCTGCTCTGACACTTTGGGCGGCGTGGATGAGGCCACGCTGGTCTCCGTCGGGGCCCCTGTTTCCGGCTGTGAGTGCCGTGGTGTCTGTGTCCGGCTCCTCGTGTGGGAGCTCAGGCGGCTTCTGCGTGGCTCTGCGCTGGGCCTTGTCAGGCTGGGGCCTCACGCCCTCGCCCCTCTCGGCAGGTGGTTCTCTCGCCAGGTGAGCGTGGTGTCTGGGCGCTGTTGTGTGCAGGCGCGGGTTCAGCGACTCGCCCAGCGTTGGGGGAAACGAGCTGGAGGGGGGACCCGTGTGGCAGGCTGGCAGAGCTGGCTTCCTGGGGGGAGGGACGGTGTCTGACCCCAGGAGGCAGGGCAGCGTGGCTGAGGGCCACCATGGATCTGGAGCCCTGGTAGCCACGCTGGCTGTGCCTCCGTCACTGAGGTGGCCTCGGGCCTGGATCAGGGACGGGCTGGGGACCAGGGCAGCACGGGCACTGAGGTGTGAACACGTGTCCCTGGCGACGGGAGGATGGGGCTCCCTGTGCTGTCACCACCTGGTCCCGTGTGCAGGCTGCACTTAGTGTGGAGTGTGTGTTGGAGAGGCCACGCCCCTGGGCAGACGGCCGTCATTTAGGGAAGTGGAGCAAGACGAGGAGATGGCATGTTGTGGTTTCTCTGGGCCCTGCCGTCCCCCTGGCTCCGTGTGGGAGCCTGTGCTGCCCGCACCATGGCCACAGGTGTCCCATGCCGGCTGGTAAAGCCAGCGCCAGGTGGTGCCGCCCCCTGCCCTGTCCTGCGGCCCCGCCCCCGACTTGTGGGGATGAATGTCTCCTGTCTCTTCCAGGGCAGCTGGTGGAGTTTCTGAAGAAAAGCGAGACCAAAGGGCCTCTGTCGTGCGACACCGTCCTGAAGATTTTCTACCAGACCTGCAGGGCCGTGCAGCACATGCACCGGCAGAAGCCGCCCATCATCCACCGGGACCTCAAGGTGCTGCCTCCCACTCACACGCCCGCCGCGCCCCGGCTAGGAGGTCCGGCTTCTGCCAGTGAGGCCGGCCAGGCTCTGCCGAGAGTCACAGAGGCCGCTAGGAGCCGCTTCACAGCGAGCGGGTTTCCCCGAAGCGCCTCCGTGAAGCAGGGAGGGCCTGTCCATGGAGTCCCAGACCCCGTGTGGAGTCCCAGCCTCCATTTATCTTTTGACTTACGGCTGAGTTTATCCTGCACGTGGCTCCGGAGTGCGTCCTCTGTGCGGCGTTTTGCTCAGCGCTGTGGTTTTGGGGCTCGTCCATCTCAGGGGTCCACAGTTGGCAGAGTGTGCGCTGTGGGGTCGCTGCTTCCCGGGCGTGTGACCTCTGAGCCTGGCACTTGGGGCTCTTGGTGTTGGCAGCAGACCGTGTGGCTTCCGTGGCATTTCCCTTCTGTGGACAGAGTTGACCGTTTCTAGGTTTGTTGGCGTTGGATTTCCTCTGGGGACATCCCTGGAGCAGTGTTTGCCTGTGTTCCTGCTGAGCTGTGTTTCTGTCTCATCCGCAGAAGCCGTGTGTGGGAACGTGTGGGGTTTGGCGTGCTTGCTCTCAGCGGGCGGTGTCTGCTCAGGTGCTGCTCACAGTGGCTGGTCAGCTGCCCGGCTCAGCGTGCTCCTTCCCGAGCGTTGACCTGAGGCCTGTGGCTGCCCTTGTGTTTAGAGGCAGGGCCTCTCTTCCCTGGCCTGTCCCGCTGTCCCGGTCGGCGCCCTCCGCTCGGAGCTGCAGCCAGGCTCCCATCTGCCTCGGGATCTTCTTGGCTCTGTGTCTCCTTACACACGTTTTAATCCGTTTGTCGGCTCCACCCATGGGATTGCCTTGGCCGTCCCCGAGCAGGTCGACAGGCTTCTCTGGGAAGGGCCGACTGGAAACGTGCCTGCTCTGCAGGTCCCGCTGCCCCCGCGGCCCTGGGTGGTGAAGAATTGTTTACTTTTCCCAGCACTCAGATTGTAAAAGCCGTCCTCAGCGGTGGGCCTTGGCCAGGACATACCCTCGAGGGGCTGGGACCGATCTGTCTCTGCTGTTAGTCCTGTTTATGTTGGATTTTAAAAGTGCATCTCAAGTGACAGTTTCTGGCTGGACTCCTTGACAGCTTCTTGATCTATTTGCCTAGTGGCCTGGTGCACGAAATCGTGCATGGGTGCGGTCCCTCGACCTGGCCAGCGACTGAAGCGTGAGCGTCTGGCGTGAAAGGGCAGGTCCCAGCTGACCTCTGGGCCCTGGGCAGCACCTGGGCCCCTGGATCCCCGTGCGCCCCCCTCCGCCTGAGTGATCGGGCCCTGCTCGCACCCACCTTGGCCTGGCGCTGCCCGCTCACCTGCTCCACCATCCCACTGCGGTCCTGCTCTCATTGGGGCCAGCAGTGCCTCCACTGTCGCCCACTGCCAGCGCTGCATCACCGACGCCCGCCATGTTCTGCACCACCCCCTTGTGGTCAGTGCACGTCATAGCGAGCGGTCAAACTCCCAGTCAAGGGGACAATTTGCATATTAGGCTTTTATTATATAGGGTATCATATAGGACTAGAGGCCTGGTGCACGGGATTCGTGCACTGGTGGGGGCATGGCCTGCAGGGATCGACCCGCTGTGGGAGCGCCACTCATCCTGGTTAGCCGAGCAGCTGTGGACCTGCCCTCTAAGTGGCTGCTCTCTGGTCTGGCGTCTTCCGTGGAGCTGGAGCATTTGCCTCTCCAGGAGACCCGGTCGGGGCCAGGCCCAGGGACAATAGCACTGAAAGGCGGTGGAGTAGGCCTCAGTCCTGCGGCGGCCACAAACCCCCCTCCCAGCCTCCAGCGTTCTGTGAGCCTGGCGGCAGTGGCTTAGCCCAGCCTGCGAGCACTCGGAGGAGGAGCCTGGGGCGAGGAGGCGATGACCGCAGCCGGGTTCCTGCCCGTCTGCTCAAGGGTTTGCAGCGGGAACAGCCGCTGTGGTAGCGCACTGACCACCAGGGAGCAGCTCCTGTTTGAGCATCTGCCCACTGGTGGTCATTGCATGTTATAGCAACTGGTTGACCGGTCGTTCTGGTCGTTCTGCCGTTCGGGCGCTGGGCTTTTATTATATAGGATGGTTTTTAGACTGTGTTGATTTAGTCTTTTTCTAAAGGCTTTCGTTGTGTATCCCATGGCATTGATGCCATATATCGTTAGATTTACGGCTGAGTTTATACCGAATTACCTGCTTCTAAGGACATCACCGATTTTGACCAAAAAAAGTGGGGGTGCTGTGTTTTCCCCTCAGGGCCAGCTGGCTGTCTGCACCCAAATCTATAAGGACTGTCTCTGGAATTTTTCAGGTTGAAAACTTGTTGCTGAGTAACCAGGGGACCATTAAGCTGTGCGACTTTGGCAGCGCCACGACCGTCTCACACGCCCCTGACTACAGCTGGAGCGCCCAGCGGCGGGCCCTGGTGGAGGAGGAGGTGAGGGCACTCAGCATTGCGCGTGCTGTAGGAGCGTCGCGTTGGGCTGGGGGTCAGTGCCTCACACGGCTGCATAGCACGCCGTCTAGTGCAGGGAACACGTGTACACACGTGGGTCATGGGCCTGCAGCTTGGTGACTTCTGTGTGGAGGCTCTGCGGCCACGTCCGGTCGCAGTGCCCTCTGCCCGCCTCCCTCCCGGCTCAGCATCCTTTATGCACCTGGACTTGGCATTGTGTTGGCCCTGGGTGTCTCCTGGGCGCTGGTCCCGCCCAGGCCTCCTCCTCCTGAAGCAGACCTTCCTGGGAGAACCGTGGGTTAGCCTCACTGTCTCGCCGGGGTCACAGCCTGTTCCATGTTCCGGCGGCATCTCTGGCCGGGGTTGGTGTGTGTGTGTCTGCCGTGCACGGGCACGCTGGCCTCCCCCATGCGGTGTCTCCAGTCTCTGCCACAGGGCCCACCCTGTCTACCTGGGTCTGGTTTCTCACATGATAGCCTGACTCGTCCGTAAATTCAGTTCAGCTCTCTCCCGGGACAGGGTCTCTGTCCACGCGGACGCGTAGGAGGCGGCTTTGAGAACAGCCTTCCCCTCGGGCTGCAGGTGCCCCACCTCCCGGACCCGGAAGGGTGTGCCCGTCCGCTTTGGAAGGGAGTGCCTGTCCGCTGAGACGTGTCTCCTGGACACACAGCTGGCATCCCACCGTGTGTGCCTGGTGTGGCCACTCCAGCAAGAGCTGGGCTGTGAGGCAGGGGCTGGCAGGGGGGTGAGAGGAGGGAGGGGAGGAGCCGGGCTAGGCTTTCTGGGCCCTGGGGTGGACGTGCGCTTCCTGCAGGGAGGCCGTGGGCACCGACACCAAACAACTTCCCTGTGAAAAGTGCATCTGTTCTTCAGGTCACCAGGAACACAACGCCCATGTACAGGACGCCTGAGATCGTGGACCTGTACTCGAACTTCCCCATCAGCGAGAAGCAGGACATCTGGGTGAGGCCGCAGTGCCTGTGCTCTGTGCCCCCTGTGTGCTCTGTGCCCCCTGTGTGCTCTGTGTGCTCTGTGCCCCCTGTGTGCTCTGTGCCCCCTGTGTGCTCTGTGCCCCCTGTGTGCTGTGTGCTCCCTGTGGGCTGTGTGCTCCCTGTGGGCTGTGTGCCTCTTGTGGGCTCTGTGCTCCCTGTGTGCTCTGTGCTCCCTGTGGGCTGTGTGCTCCCTGTGGGCTGTGTGCTCCCTGTGGGCTGTGTGCCTCTTGTGGGCTCTGTGCTCCCTGTGGGCTGTGTGCTCCCTGTGGGCTGTGTGC
>NW_005873480.1:11523-14612 GCF_000147115.1 Myotis lucifugus | reverse complement strand
GGTAGACTGTTGTGATCCCCTGTGTGGCTCTGGGCTCCGTGAGGGCTCAGGGCCCCCCTGTGAGCATATGTCTTCCTTTGGGCCTGGAGCTCCCTGTGGAGCTATAAGAACAAAAAATAGACTCTGGGAATCCAATATAGGCTAATGTGCTCCCCGGTGTGCTTCTGTGCCCCCTGTGGGCTCTGTGCCTCCCCTGTGGGCTCTGGGCCCCCCTTGTGGGCTCTGTGCATGTGGGGAGCTGTGGGGAGGAGGGGAGCTGTGTGCGTGGAGGGAGCTGTGTGTGTGGGGAGGGAGCTGTGTGTGTGGAGGGAGCTGTGTGTGTGGGGAGGGAGCTGTGTGTGTGGGGAGGGAGCTGTGTACGTGTGGAGGGAGCTGTGTGTGTGTGGAGGGAGCTGTGTGCGTGTGGAGGGAGCTGTGTGTGTGGGGAGCTGTCCCACTGCTCACCGGCATAAGTCAGACCAGCCTGAGCCTGACTCCCCTGTAGACCCAAGGACGGGCTGCCTCGCCCCCTCCGTCCCCCTCACCCCCCCCTCCCGCCCCCGCAGGCGCTGGGCTGCATCTTGTACCTGCTGTGCTTCGGGCAGCACCCTTTTGAAGACGGAGCAAAGCTTCGCATCGTAAACGGGAAATACTCCATCCCTGCTGACGACACTCGGTACTCCGTGTTCCACGGCCTCATCCGTAAGTGCCGTGCGCAGGGACCACGGAGGACACGCCTCCTGTAACGTCCCGCGTGGCCCTTTGGCAGCCTCCCTGTGGGCTTTTCCCATCAGTCAGCCGTGTGAGTTACGTGCTCCAAACCGTGGCTTTTGATCATTTTGCTCCGTTCTGTTGTTGCTCTTCATGCTGTGCCCTCGCTTTTAGTCTGTAAGCGAGGCCCTCCGTGGGTCCGTCACCTCCACAAGGGCAGGGGGTGGGGCCCTGAGCGCGCCCTTCCTGCTGCAGGCGCCACACTGAAGGTCAACCCGGAGGAGCGGCTGTCCATCACCGAGCTGGTGAACCAGCTGCAGGAGATCGCGGCTGCCCGGAGTGTGAACCCCAAGTCGCCCATCACTGAGGTAGGGCCTTCCAGGTGCTGCTCGGAGCAGGTTCTTAGAGGCTCCATCTGTGTTAAAGGGGTGACCATTGTGCAGGACGAGTCCCCATGCCCTAGGGACCCCAGGGCGGGGTCACCTGGCAGGAGGGAGTTGGCACAGGCAGACGGCTCTGCGTGTGGGCAGGAGCTAGAAGGAAGACGGCCCTGTCAGACAGCGGCCAGCGCGGGGAGGGTGGGCAGTGGGGGCATAGGGGGGTGGACGAGGCTTGAGGCGTCTGCTCTGGGGCTGCCATGTGTGTGCCGCCAGGAGTTCTCGAGGGCGCAGTGGGGGTGCCGACGGACAGACACAGGACGCTGGTCAGTGGCGCCAGAGCACCTTTCGGTCTTGGCGCTTTCCGAACTCAGGACCCTGATGCAGACACTACCCCCTGCGGGCGCTTCTGCCCAGGCAGTGAGGACCGTGCCTGGGGGCCGGGCCTGGAGCCCGGGAGCAGCCGATGGAGGACTGGCCGGCCTCACGCAGGCAAGAGCAGTGGTGTCTGCGTGCCCTCGGCAACAGGGCCTCCGACTGAGGGGCCTGGCGTGTGCGGTCCCAGCGGAAGGTGTGCCTGCCTGGCAGCCTGAAACCTGCCGGAGAGACAGGGCGGGAGAAAGCCTGGCTGTCCCTCCGCCGTGCCGCCTGGGAAACAGCGCGTCCTGAATGCCCACCACCTGCTCGGCCAGAGAAAGGCAACGGCACCTTGGTTTTACCTCGTGAGCTTTGTGTCGAGAAACCTGAGCTCCCTGACAAGGATGTTCTCTGAGCTGCACCAGAGACTAAGGCCCACGGCTGAGGAACGCACAGGAGAGGAGCCGGCACCACGGCCGTCGAGGACCATGCAGGGTCGCGTCCGGCGCCGAGTGGGCTGGTGGGAAGCTGCAGCCTCTCCCCAGCCGGGCCCCAAGCACCTCTCTGAAGGTTGGGGGTCTCGACTCTGGCCAGCGCCGGCCGTGAGCTCAACTTGTGGCAGGCAGGGCCCTTGCTGAGCAGCCACCCCTCTGGCAGGCAGGCTGCGAGCCACTGGGCGAGAGACTGGCCGCGGTGGGCGTGTGGGAGTGGGCAGGCTGCCCGTGACCCGAGCATCGGCTCGCAGCGCTGTGTGAGCCGCCCTTGGCGCAGGGTTCTCCAGGGTCAGGCGGAGGGGCTGCAGCCAGGAGGGAGGGTTTCTCCCTGCGCAGCGCCGGCGGACTGCGGCTCTGGCCCTGTACAAGCTGAGGCCTTGCTGTTCAAACCCTTGCAGCTCCTGGAGCAGAATGGAGGCTACGGGAACGCTGCCCCGTCCCGAGGGCCACCTCCTCCCGGGGGGCCTGTGAGCAGCGGCCAAGGCGGAGGTGAGTGCACACGTGCAGAGCGCCGGCCCACACCCTGCCTCGGGCAGTTGGCCTGGCCGTGCGAGAGGCTGCTGGTTTGGGTCCCCGAACTGCCTAGAGCTCCCAGGACGGGCGGAGGCGACACTCTAGGCCACGTTGAGGACGGAACTCGGGGGGCGGTGTGCGTGCTAGCGCCCTGTCCTGTGCTGCAGGGGCTCTGAGCACCCTGGCGCCTGGCGTGCGGGGCCTTTGGGGTGGCCTGCAGGGGTCAGGGGCGCAGGTCCGAGTCCCCTGGGGAGAGGCGGGCTCCTTGGGCAGGAGAGAGGGTTGTGGCCATGGCAGAGGTGACTCAGTGGGTTTCCTCCCAGCTCGGTTGCATTTGGTGAGTGAGCTGCACCCTCATCTCGTGGTTGTGGGTGGTCTGGGTGCCCCGTGCTGGCACGCGGAGCTGGTCCCTGAGGAGCCCTCAGCCGGGCTTGGTGCAGCAGGCCCGGGAAGGCTCTGGACGGCCCTGCCAGGCTGTGCTCTGCTCCATGCCCCATCCCCTTGGCCACTCTCGCTGTTTGGGGTGGAATCAGGTTTGTTTCCTGGGGAAACATCTGGGACGAGGTCAGAGGCCCTGTCAGGAGGACCTGCTCAGGAGCTAACCTCTGGCCTGGTCCGGCCGTGCTGCGGTGTGAGGCCTGGGCTGGGTGGAGACCTT
>NW_005873480.1:0-11423 GCF_000147115.1 Myotis lucifugus | reverse complement strand
TTTTTTTTTTTTTAATATATTTTATTGATTTTTTACAGAGAGGAAGGGAGAGGGATAGAATTAGAAACATCGATGAGAGAGAAACATCCATCAGCTGCCTCCTGCACATCTCCTACTGGGGAAGTGCCCGCAACCCAGGTACATGCCCTTGACCGGAATCGAACCCGGGACCTTTCAGTCCGCAGGCCGACGCTCTATCCACTGAGCCAAACCGGTTTTGGCTCTTGAGAGTTTTTAACAGCCCTTCCAGAGCACTTCCATGTTCATCCAAGGTGTTAGACTGTCCTTCCCAGGAAGCTTCCAAGAGTTAGGACAAAACCTCTGTTTCCCAGAGTCGTAAGAGCACAAGCTCTTTCCAAGAATAACGCATTTTCTGAAACACTAAAATGACATTCTCCCAGTATTATAAATTGCCTATTTATTTATTTATTTATTTTTTAAAAAATATATTTTATTGATTTCTTACAGAGAGGAAGGGAGAGGGATAGAGAGCTAGAAACATCGATGAAAGAGGAACATCGACCAGCTGCCTCCTGCACACCCCCCACCGGGATGTGCCCGCAACCCAGGCACATGCCCTTGACCGGAATCGAACCTGGGACCCTTCAGTCCGCAGCCCGACGCTCTATCCACTGAGCCAAACCGGTTTCGGCTAAATTGCCTATTTAAAAAAAATTTTTTTTGAATGCCTGCCCGGCAGTGTGTACCAGGCAGTGTGGGTCCTGGTCGCCTCTCTGGATGTCCAGCATGTGGGGCCGCCCCGACTGCCCTGGGTCTTCTCCAGGACCACACCACACACGTGCACGCATGTGCTCGTACATGCTTACACCACGCTCGTGCCCACACATGCTCAACACACACGAGTGCCGGTCATTTCCTGGTGAATGGCCAGCAAGAATGTTCTACACGTAGGACGTATGGGCTGCTTTCTGTGGCTGCCTGACAGCGGGAGCGCAGGGCCCGGTCCCAGCTGCGCCCCAGCCACCTGTGCCAGCGCTGCTGGCTGGTCTCAGAAGCTGCACAGAGGCCACAGACACCCTCGGGCACAGATGCAGAGTGCGGGCCAAGACTTCCTCTTTTTACCCCAACCTAACCCCCCCCCCCCCAAGCCGCCTTTGGGGACCACATCCTCCGGGGTGCTAGGGTTTCAGGACCTGCCTCCCTTTGCCATCACTCTGTTCACACCCGGGCCCTACGCTGCAGGCAGATAGCAGCACCCGCTGTCCAGCCCCACGGCCTCTCTGTGCTCGGCCGGGGCCACATGCCCGACCCCACTCCTTGCCCTCCGTGTCCACTGTGTCCTCCCACCTGGGGTGGAGGCTCGCTTTGGCCGGGCCCTCAGCGTGCGTGTGTCAGGGGCCCGGGGCCCAGGTTGCAGGAGTGAGTGGGTGCACAGTCTAGAGACGGGATGGAGGCCGTGGGCACCGGGAGCTCGACTCGCCGGCCAGGTTCCGGCTCGGCCCTTGTGAGAGCAGCCGGGGGGCTGTGGGCGCAGGGCATGATGAGATGCCAGCTGCTGGTTTAGTTCCTGTGCCCAGGTGGGGTGACACGGGGTGCGGCCCTCAGGTTCTGGGGATGCTGGGGCTCCCGGCCCTATCCCCCCGGCCTGAGCTGGTCTCTGCTTGCAGGCCTGGCGGTGGCTGAGTACGAGCAGTCCTACGGCGGGCTCCTGGACATCCTGCGGGGGGGCCCTGGGCGCCTGCTCACCAACCTCAAGGACACCTCCTCCAAGGTCATCCAGTCCGTCGCCAAGTGAGTCGAGGGTTGCGTGGGTGCAAGGGCCGGGCGTGGCTCCTGGCTTCTCCATGAGGGGGCGGGGCGGGGGGGGGGGTCTGACCTTTTGCGCTGCCTGCCTCCCAGCCTGGCAGAACCTGCACTCGTGGCCATCGGGGTGGGCCCCGCCGTGAGGGACTTGGGAGTAGGGGAGAAGTGCTGGCCCGCTGCCGGCCACACGGGCCCTGGAGAAGAGGGGCACCACCTCCGGCCTGGGCTGTGGAGTGCGTGTGCAGTGGGCGCGGCGCCTTGCCAGTGTAGATGTGAGAGCGCTCAGACTCGGCCGCGGGCTTAGATTTTTATATTTCACTTTGTGAAAAGACAGAATAGCCGTTTTTCCTTGTCAGTTACTTGTCTTTTTCTTTTTGGTTTTAATTAAAGCACAAATCTATCCATATTTCCCTTTATGTCTTTTGTTTGTTTTCCTGAGTAGGAAGGTTAGGTGTGTTTTGAAATACATGTTTCAGAATGTTTAAACTAAATGCATTTTTGATGGTTTCCTTGCACATTCGGGTCTTTAATCTACGGGGACCTTATTGGGGACTTTTCATTGGTTCTCGTCCGCTGATGGCAAGCAGGGCACTGTCCCCGTCCCCCCACCCCCCCCCCCAATCCCCTGAGCTTCCCCCTCCCGTCGGGCCTGAAGTCCCCGCAGCCCTCGGCACGGCTGCTGCTGCTGCTGCTGCTGTCTGTGGTGCGTGCCTCTCTGTCCGTCCGTCCTTCCCAGGAGAGTCATGTTCCTGCTCAGCTGTGTCTGCAGAGGAATTCTAGAGCAAACTTGTCAGGCTGCCTGCGTGCTTCCCTGGCTCTGTGTTTTACTCGTTTGACGATCAGACTTGGGACATGGCCTCAGTGGTGCTGACGCTGGGCTCCAGCAGGGACGCCTCCCCAGGCCTGCGGGCGCCCTTCCTCCCTCCCAGGTGCCCCTGAAGCCAGGGAACCACCTCCCTGCTAGCCTGCCCTGCCTGGCTGAGTCCAGTGAGAACCATAAAATTAGACCTAAGTAACTGGAGAAACTTATATTTGGGAGAATTTTAAAGATGGTATCACTTTTCAATTAAGTTATAAGTTCATTGTCATAAAAATTGTTTTCATAGATTTTTTAAGAATATATTTTTATTTATTTCAGAGAGGAAGGGAGAGGGAGAGAGAGAAACATCCATGATGAGAGAGAATCATGGATCTGCTGCCTCCTGCACGCCCCACACTGGGGATCAAGCCCACAACTGGACATGTGCCCTGACCGGAATCAAACTGTGACCTCCTGGCTCATAGGTTGACACTCAACCGCTGAGCCACACTGGCCAGGCTGTTTTCATAGATTTTGATCTTAAAATTCATGTTACCCATTACTGCCAGGAGTATTTTTAAAAATGAGAATAACAGAGGATGATCCCTGTTACACGCGTGAGCTTTCTCGGGCGTCAGTGTGGTGAGTTGAGTGCTGAGACTGACAGATGGCGCGCTGAGGCCTGGGAACCCACGAAACCGTCTGCCAGGAAGCCCCGGCCCCGTCAACGCAGGTGCCAGCCCCGCCTGCTGAGAGGAAGTCGGATCCCTGTCCAGCAGCAGCGAATACATTATTCTGGCCAGTTAAGCGATTAATTCTAAGAAGCATGTGTTTTTTAAGGAAAAATTAATAAACTATAGAGGGTTATTTTTATAACACTGGAAGGTTTCCTAAATGAGACAAAAAATACACAAGCCGCCCTAACCGGTTTGGCTCAGTGGATAGAGCATCAGCCTGCGGACTCAAGGGTCCCAGGTTCGATTCCGGTCAAGAGCATGTACCTTGGTTGTGGGCACATCCCCAGTAGGGAGTGTGCAGGAGGCAGCTGATCGATGTTTCTCTCTCATCGATGTTTCTAACTATCCCTCTTCCTTCCTCTCTGTAAAAAATCAATAAAATATATTTTTAAAAAAATACACAACCGATGGAGGAAATGATTAATAAATTTCACTAACTTAAAAATTCTCTATTCCTCAAATTACCACATTTCCTTAAAATAACAAAAAGACAGTATGTTCAAACTATATAGCGTACAGAGGAGTAACCTCGAGAAGGCGTCCGCGCTGTTGCTGTGCTGATGACCACTGGTGCTCGGAGATGGTTGGTGCGGGGTCTCTGCCTGTCACCGGGCGTGGAGACCGCCGGCTCGGAGATGGGTGGTGCGGGGTCTCTGCCTGTCACTGGGCGTGGGGACCGTGGTGCTCGGAGATGGGTGGTGCAGGGTCTCTGCCTGTCACCGGGCGTGGAGACCGCCGGCTCGGAGATGGGTGGTGCGGGGTCTCTGCCTGTCACCGGGCGTGGAGACCGCCGGCTCGGAGATGGGTGGTGCAGGGTCTCTGCCTGTCACCGGGCGTGGAGACCGCCGGCTCGGAGATGGGTGGTGCGGGGTCTCTGCCTGTCACCGGGCGTGGAGACCGCCGGCTCGGAGATGGGTGGTGCGGGGTCTCTGCCTGTCACCGGGCGTGGAGACCGCCGGCTCGGAGATGGGTGGAGCTGCGTGCCAGCATCTGCCCCATCTGTTGCTGCTTCCCCCTCACCGCTCTGTTCTTTGTCCCGGTCTTTATCTTCACTCTTCTTCTGCCTTTTGTGGTGTGAACTGAGTATTTTATTTGGTTCCACGCTCGCCCTTCTTGGCATGTGTTGCACTTGTTTACCTTCTTGTGGTTGCTCTGTGGGGGCGGCGTGCACTCAGAGCTAACACAGTCCCCCCAGCAGCTGCGGCCGAGGGGCTTGGAGGCTCGATGCCAGTGACCCCTCCCCCGTCGTCATGGCATTCGTCGCTGACGTGGAAGCACACGGTCCACGCACATACACACGCACACGCACACAGTGGGTGCTGAGCACACAGACACTCTGTTGCCACTAATATTTTGAACAGACTCACTTATTAGTTAAGATTAACAAAAACAAAGGTATTCGCTCTGCCTTCACCTACTCCTTTTTGATGCTCTTCTGTTCATGTGGCTCTGAGCTCCTGGCCCATGTGATTTCCTTTCTCTCTAGAAAACTTCACAACATTTCTTGCAAAACAGAACTGCCGGCAACAAGCTCCTTCAGTCTTTGAGAAAAGAATGTTACTGTTTGGAGGCTGGCTTCCCGGCACAGCTGGTGTGCTTTCCTTCCAGCTCTAGTTTCTCCGCTCTCCTTGCGCAGGCGGGTTCTGAGGAGAAAGGTCTGTGTCCTTGTCCTGTTCAGTAGATGAGGCATGTGCCCCCCGGCTTCTCTCGGGACCTCTCACCTCGCATTGCTGCAGGCGGCACCCTGTGCCCAGGCACGTTTCCGGGCGTTTATCCCGGTGGGGGTTCTCCGAGTTTCCTGGATTCGTGGTTTGGTGTCTGACGTGAATTTGGGGAAATTCTCCGTCGTCATCGTCTCAGATATTTCTGTTCCTTCTCGTGTCCCCTGCTGCGAGTGCCAGGCCTCCTGTGGTCCCACAGCCTGGGAGCCCCGTCTGGCGTTTGCCGTCTTTGTTCCCCTGGCTTTTCTGACGTGGAGGGTCCTGTGGCTCGGAGACGCTTGCTGAGCCGGGCCCGGCCAGGGAGCCCAGCGCTGTCCTCGTGCTCCGCAGCGCTGTCTCTCGCCCCTCCTGGGCGGGCGGCTCTTCCTAGGGCTTCCCCTCCGCCCACACTGTCTCTGTGCTTGCTGTCTGCCTTGCCCATTAGCTCATTGGTCACCGCGGCTCTAGGCTCCTGGCTGTCGTGCCGGCACCCCCCCAGGTCTGACGCTGATGCTGGCTGTGTCCCTTCAGACTGGCCTTGGCCTTTGGGGTGCCCTGTGGTTTTCCTTGGTGGGTCAGAGGCTTGGTCGCCCATGTTTGCTGCCTCTTGTCACGGCCAGCTCCCCGGCCCACCTCCCGGGGGAGCAAGCCCTGAGTCACAGCCTGTGTGGGTTCCTGCCTCTCCCCCGCCTCTCACACACACATGCCTGCGCTCACACGCAGTGACCCACATCCATCCACGTGAGCACACACACAGGCTCACCCAGGGCCGCTCCAGGGCTCGCTCTCTCTCAGCTGTCGTCATTTCCCTGGAAGGTCCCTGTCCTAACCACGTGTTCTTTGGGTTCCAGTTACGCGAAGGGAGACCTGGACATTTCCTACATCACCTCCCGAATCGCAGGTGCGTTGGCCGCTCTCACCATGGGGCTGCGATGGCAGGGGACGCGGGCCTCCCACTCAGCCCGCTGCAGCCTGGGCGTGAAGGGCCGGTGGCGGGGAAGGGCCCGGTGTCAGGGCACCTCCGGGCCCGCAGTGGACAGTGCGTGTGCAGCAGCTTCTCCCCGGGTGGACTTTCTGGGCTCTGCAGCAGAGGAATGAGCGAGGCCACGCACAGTTGAAACGCGGGTCTCCAGGCCAAATCAAACCAAAGACGAGATCGGACGCTTGGAGACCCTGCTGTGCGTGGGGTCTCAGCAGGACCTACCGCCCAGGTGCACCGTGGGAGGTCCCGAGGGGCTCCTGTGGATGGCAGGCGGGCTGCAGCTCAGCACTGCGTTTGACGCACCAGCCGGGAGCCGGGAGGGGGAGGCTGGAGGCGGGTCGGGGCCTGAGCGCGGTCGCCCCGGTGCCCCGGGCTGACTGGCTATTTCCTTCCAGTGATGTCCTTCCCGGCAGAGGGTGTGGAATCCGCCATCAAAAACAACATCGAGGACGTGCGCTTGTTTCTGGACTCCAAGCACCCGGGACACTACGCTGTCTACAACCTGTCCTCCAGGACGTACCGGCCCGCCAAGTTTCACAACCGCGTGAGTGCCCCCGCCTCCCCTGCCTGCGCCCTGCGGGCCTCACGGGCCTGCTGACTTCCCAGGCAGCGCAGCGCGTGCAGCGGGCTCTGCAGGGTCTCGCTGTGATGCCAGGGCTGGTCTTCGCTGTGGTGACAGCCTAGGGTCATCTCACGGACACCGAAGAGAGTCGGGTGGGGGGTGCAGAGACCAGCGAGCCTCGGGCCTCGCTGCTCCTCCCGTGGGGACCTGAGGCCGCGTGGTTTTCATGGTCCCTGAACCTGGGGTCACAGGTGCTTTTTACGGCTGGCCCTAGCATGGCGGGAGGCTGGCCCCTGGTTCCCATCGCCAGGTCTGTCTGCCTGGCACAAATCCTGTCGTAGCGGAGTGTGCCAGCGGGCGGCGCTCGTGAGGGGAGCCTCCCCGACGGGGGTGCAGGGTGTCAGGCTGAGCTGGGCCCGTCCCGCAGGTGTCCGAGTGCGGGTGGGCGGCCCGGCGGGCCCCGAGCCTGCGCAGCCTGTACAGCATCTGCAGGGACATGCACTGGTGGCTGCGGCAGGACCACAAGAACGTGTGCGTGCTGCACTGCACGGTGAGTGTGCGCCGCGTTAGAGGAGGGCTCCGGGGCTATGGGGACGGAAGACAGTCATGAACCCCGGGCGTCAGATGGGGCAGTGTCCTGGGTGGTGGCCCGGGTGGGGAGTGGGGCACCAGCAGCCTGCCCCTTCCTGAGCCAGGGACTGTGGGGCGCTGGGCTGGCGCAGGCCCCCTGGCAGCGTCTGGGTGCCCAGCAGGGCCCCCCTCCAGGCCCCTGGGCATTAGCTGCTGCTGGGGAAGCTGCCCGCACAGGTGCAGCGTGCGGTGGCCCCATGTGCATTCTCTCGTCTCCCCTCGAGGCAGCACCCCAGGGCTCTCCACTGCCCTGCCCCGAGGCCGCTGCCGCAGCACCCACCTCTGTCCCTCCTGACGGCAGCTGGGGACCCCTACCCCACTGCGCAGTGAGGCTGAGGTGTGTGGCGTCACACGGCACCTGCCGAGTGTGGGCGCGAAGGCCGGCACAGCTGTCCTGGTCCTGGGCAGAGTCACTCGGAGTGACACCAGGAGGGCTCAGGGAGGGGTGCACATGGGGGCAGTGAGGCAAGCGTGTCCCGTTGGAGACGCCGCGTCTTGCGCCGTCACGAAGACGCCCGTCTGTGTGGACGCGTGTCTGCACGTTGAGGACGTGCTCTGCCCCCGGGAGGTGGTGCTGGGCCCCAGGGAGCTGCCTGTGCCTCTCCTAGGACGGGAGAGCGGCGTCGGCCGTGGCCGTCTGCTCCTTCCTGTGCTTCTGCCGGCTCTTCAGCACCGCCGAGGCCGCCGTGTACATGTTCAGCATGAAGCGCTGCCCGCCGGGCATTTGGCCGTCCCACAAAAGGTACCCTGTCCGCGGTCGGACACTGGATGCGGTGTCCCTGGTGTCGCCGTGGGCCCTGGAGGCTGGAAGGGTTTCGGAAAGGGGTGGGCAGTGTGGGTGGGGTGCCAGGCCTGTCCCTGCTGTGCCAACAGGAGCCCGGCCAGAGGGTCAGGAAGGGTCAGAGTCAGCCTCCTCGGCCCTGAGTGGCGGGCAGTGCCTCTGTCCGGTTCCCGGGCACCAGCCCTTGTAGCACGTGTGCCCCTGAAGCCTGTGTCTGAGGCGACGGGCAGCACTCTGGCCGCCAGCTCTGTGCACGTGGGTCTGTGTGGGCGGGTGATGCTGGAAGAAAGGAAAGTGTTCAGGCCCTTCCTTCTGCCCTGGGTGGTGGCGCAGCCTGTGGACAGTGGGCGGGCGGGGAAAGGCGTCCTGCTGTGGGGCCACCTGGATGCAGGGAGCCGGCCACCAGCTGTGTCCTCTGTCGTGGGAAAGTGGGCGAGGCCACCAAGCAGAAGGACTGCTGACCCTTCCAACATGTGACCTGAGTCTTTTTAAAAAATGTTTTTATTGATTTTTTTGGAGAGAGAGAGAGAGAGAGAGAGAGAGAGAGAGAGAGGAACGTCAGTGAGAGAACACCCATCGGCTGCCTCCTGCAGGCCCCCACTAGGGGTGCAGCCCACAACCGGGCATGTGTCCCGACTGGGAACAGAGCTGTGACGTCCTGGTTCATGGGTTGACGCTCAGCCACTGAGCCATGTGGGCCTGAGAGCCATTTTTGCTCCTGAATTCCAGCTGTGCCGAGGGTCCGGAGCCGCCGTGGGATCCCGCGAGCAGCTGCTCACCGTCGGGGCAGAGTGGGAGGAGGGCTGTTAGTGGGGAGTGGCCTGACGCTGGGACCCCCGACCCCAGCTGCTTCCTCGGGACGTGCGCGGGTGCAGAGCTACTTAAAAAGCAGTGGGACCAGCTTCAGACTCAGGAACAGCGCTTGGTCCTCAGAGAAATGGGCCCGTCCGCAGTCAAAGCCAAGGACGTGAGCCGGGGGCCAGAGAAGGGCCAGCCAGTGGTCAGCGCGTGTGCAGAAGCAGGCGAGACCGCAGAGATTGGGGAGTCCGTCCTCAGGTCCCTGAGGGCGCTCACAGATGGGTCGGGGTGTGGCTCCCAGGGGCACAGGCAGGAGCCCAGAGGTGCCTGACGGGAGATTCACTGCGGCTGAGGACGGTGTTGCAGACACTGAAGGGAAGGCGGCACCTGCAGGGCAGGGAGGCAGGGAGGCTGCGAGGGAGAGGCCTGGAGATGCTGGGCCTGGCCGCGCAGGCGCCGTGAAGGCCGCCTCCCACGTGTCGGTCTCCAAGGGCCAGCAGGAGAGGACCCCAGAAGGCGCTGGATGCCGCCCACCACACCCTCCTGGGTGGGGTCACGGAGCTCTGACCAGCCAGGCGCCAGGAACTTCCTCAAGGTCACGATGCACCAAACCTCAGGTGCTCAGGACCCAGCAGGATTGAGCAGCACAGATGGACACAGAAGGCCAGCTGCTGGCCCGTGCTCCCCGAGGAAGCCACGCTCAGGTGAGCGGAGACTGCTGGCAGCCATTGCAGAAGGTCCCGTGAGAACCCGGGGCAGCGGGAGACTCTGCCGTCCTGGCAGCCAGCGGGGGAAGCAGCCAAGAGAAGACCAGGGAGGAGAACCCGGCGGAGCAGCTGACAAACCAGCCCCGGCCGGAGGGTGCCGCCCGCCATGGCGGCCGTGGAAGGGTGGGGGCAGCGGCCAGCGCGGGGCCGTCTGCACTTGGGACAGAGCCTGGCCAGGCTGTGGTCAGTGAGGGAGCCTGAGGGTCAGCCGTGGCGCAGCCACCTGGACTCCCGCCCAGTTCTGGGGCTGGCCGCCCTGCCGTCGGGAGCGGGCGGTGCTCCCAGGAACTCCGCTCCGAGCCCCAACCCGCTTCCCAGCTCTGGGGTTTGCCTGTGGCTGAGGTCCCGGCATCGGCCTCCTGCTGGGGGTTGGCGAGAGCCCAAGACAGGTCCGCTGGTGAGAGCGTGGCTGCACAGAAGGCACTACCCATCCCTTCTGCTGATTAGAAGCAAGTGAAGGAGGGGTCCCCGGGCAGGAGCCCAGCCGCAGGGGGTGCTGTGGAGACGTGCGGAGCAGACACGGCGGAGCCAGGAGAGACACCATCCCAGGATCCCAGGCGGTGGGGCCAGCACCCGCCCTCTCAGGACAGACGCACTGAACTCGGCCCCACCCAGCGGGCCTACCTGATGTCCACAGGACGTTCCACGGCGGGACGCATCCTTCCCAGGCACACGGATGTTCAGCGAGAGCAGCCACACGCGGGCCCTTTAACCACAGCCAAGTTAGACTAGACCAGTGATGGCGAACCTGTGACACGCGTGTCAGAGGTGACACGCGAACTCATTTTTTTGGTTGATTTTTCTTTGTTAAATGGCATTTAATATATAAAATAAGTATCAAAAATATAAGTCTTTGTCTTACTATGGTTGCAAAGATCAAAAAATGTCTATATGTGACACGGCACCAGAGTTAAGTTAGGGTTTTTCAAATGCTGGCACGCCGAGCTCAAAAGGTTCGCCGTCACTGGACTAGACACTACAAAACGTCACGGGCTGAAGAGAATTCGAGTAGAAGTTGTAACAGGGCTGGGAAAACCCCTCCGTGTTCCAGAGTCAACCAGTCTACTTCTAAATAACCCACGAAACGTGACAGCATTCTGAACTGAGTGAAAATTAAAGCATCACGCTTGGGAGATGGAACTAGAACCTGTGATGTGGTGTGTGCATGTGTGTGACGTGTGCGGCTGTGCACAGCATGCATGTGATGCATATAGCTATGCAGGGCATGTGTGTGAGGTGGTATGTGGCCATGCACAGAACATGTGTGTGATGTGTGGCCTGCAGAGCATGTGTGACATGGTGTGTAGCTGTGCACAGCACATGTGTGATGTGCTGTGTCTCCTTCAGGTACATCGAGTACATGTGTGACATGGTGGCGGAGGAGCCCATCACGCCCCATAGCAAGCCGATCCTGGTGCGGGCCATCGTCATGACGCCCGTGCCGCTGTTCAACAAGCAGAGGAGCGGCTGTCGGCCCTTCTGCGAGGTCTATGTGGGGGACGAGCGCGTGGCCACCACGTCCCAGGAGTACGACAGGATGCGGTGAGCCAGGCCAGGGCAACGAGGGCGCGCCGGGAGGATGGGGGGGCCCTGGCGCTGGAGCCCCGCCTCAGGTCCCCGAGGCGCAGCGGACAGGCCTCTGCTGAGCGGGAAGCTCCCCATGACGGCGTGCTGAGAAGCTCCATGGAAGTATTGCCTGGAGCACCCCCCCAGGGGTAGTTGGTAGCAAAACCAGGGAGCTGAGACTGCTGGGGCCGGCGTGCTGTGCCCCAGGCCTCGCTGGGCCGCCCCCTGGCCTGGCTGTGTCTCACGGGACCCGCCTTCCTCCCACAGGGATTTCAGGATCGAGGACGGCAAAGCCGTCATCCCCCTGGGCACGGCCGTCCAAGGGGACGTGCTCATC
>NW_005873479.1:0-23618 GCF_000147115.1 Myotis lucifugus | reverse complement strand
GGATGGTCTGAAATTAAACCTTAACTAAAAGCAGTTATGGTGGGCATGTTACAGTCCTAAGCCGATATCTTCACTGATAGGCCCAGTTACGGTAAAGGTTGACCTTATCTGTCTTTTTGCATCTAAGATAACATATCCTTGGGATGTCTGGGTAACTTGTGACTCCCCTTTTTATGAAGCCCCTGGGGCACAGCCAGGTGTGCTGGGCCCAGGACAGATGCAGCAGATTCCTTCATTTATCATGTGAATTGATCCTGCACCCACCTAAGTATGTGTCCATCATTTTACTTTTTATCCAATCCCAGAGGTTTCCCCGCTTTGCTTCATCCCACCTCCTTAATCTATCACCAATGAATTTTATGTAACCCACCTATGTTCCTCCTTTGAATTTCATGTATAAATACGGATGTAACCCTGCCATTCTCCGGAGCACTATCTCAATTCGTTGAGGTTCTGCTTCCCGGCATATGTCGACAGTTTGGCTCAAATAAACTCACAAAAATTCTTTACAGGTTTCAATGTTTTTTTTTACGTTGACAGCCATAAGACTTCCCTCTCTGACCCCGTGCTCTGGTTTCCTCCTGTAACAGGGGCTAATAGAACTGTTCTGTTCCCCGCGATCAAGGCTGTTGTCATTCTCAGACACCCTCCTGGGGCTTAGGCCAAGCTTCAGGGCACAGGTGGGACCTGGTGAAGAAGGGCAATACTGGCCGGAGCACCGTCCACACAGGCTGCCAGGGCCTGGCTGGTCACCCCAGTCTTGGCCATGCTCGCAGGCTCGTGTGGATGGATTGCCATGTCTGCGGGAACAGGCTCTGGGTGAGGTGCCCACTGAGACAACAGCAGGGAAGGGAAGGGGCCTGGAGAGGGGAGGAGGGGATGCTGCCTTGCCACCTGCTAGCAGGAGAGTCAAGCCTGGTGGGCACCGGCCCTACCCCAGCTCCTTGGCCCTCCAGAGGCCTCATCCGGACAGAGGAGGGCGTAAGGCCGGTGGGGTCAGCTCAGCCTGCTCCAGCTGCTGGGGACTCCCAGAGGCTGCATCCGGGGCCCTAACTCTCCTGGAGGCTTGAGTAAGGCTCACTCTTCAGCTGAGCTCTTCATCTTGTTCTCCCCAGAACCCTCTGGTCACCCAGCACAGTTCCCCTTTGGGTCCAGGGAAACAGCTAGTATTGATCTATTTCCCTCTGTCTCATCCAGGCTGCTCTCCCCTCTGCCCACAAAGCGGTCCTGACTATTTCCAGAGACACCCCAGGAGTCCTCGCCAGCTTGCTCCCTACCCCGCATGAGCTGGGCACCCCACCCACTCCTAACCCTATTCCCCACCCAAATGGGGCTCCCCCTCCAGCCCACCTTCTTGCTCTCCTGGGTACCAAACCTGAGGGCTTGCACCACGTCCTTGCCTGGGACATGCTGCCCCCTGCTGGTCAATCTGCTATAAAACCTGAATGGCTTCCCTGGCAAACGCAGTGGACATTGTTCAGGCTGGGGACACTTGCTCTCTCAGCAGCACTTAATGCCCATGGCCACCCCCTCCTTCTGGAAACACTCCCTCGGTTGTATTTCTGGCTTCTGGCTCTCCTCCCGGCTCTCGGCCTCCCCTCGCTCGTTGATGGCCCGTTGTAATTTATCTGTCCATTAAACGCTGGCACCCAACACTTCCTCCCGGATCCTCTTCGCCCTCCATCTCACTCTCTCTCCCTGGGGGATCTCACCCACACCCACGTAGATGCTGATGACTCCCAGATGTGTACCTCTAGCCCAGGGTATCACCCCCGGAGGCAGCTGGCCCTCCAAGGGGCATTCAGCGATGTGGGGAGACATTTGTGGTTGTCACAAGAGAGGGCCGCTACTGACACCTAGTGGAGAGAGGCCTGGGCTGCTGCTAAACATCCTAGGATGCGCAGGACGGGTCCCCACAACACAGAGTGACCGGCCTCAAGTGTCTCTGATGCCGAGGTTAAGGGCCTCGTTCTCGCCTAGCTTCTCCCTGAGCCCCAGGTGGGCACATCCAACTGCTTGTACCACATCTCCACTGGGGTCTCTCAGACACCCCTCAAACTCAACCTGTCCCAGTCAAACGCGTGATTTCCCTACCTGCTCCTCTAACAGTCCACCTCAGCTGCACTCTGCTGCATGAGCCACAACCTGGGGGTCCCCTTGGACACCCCCTCTCCCTCACCTCAATATCCGTCCATCACCAGGGACTGCCCATTTTCTCTCCTCAGCATCTTTCCAACACCCGACTGCAGGTGCCATCATCTCTGGCCTAGGCTTTCATAAAAGTGTCCTGTCTGGCTCTCTTCCGGTCCCTGGTGTTTTGGGAGCCACAGGCTTCGGTGCAGAGATGGGCAAGTCCAAGAACCACATCCTGCACAACCAGTGGCGAAAATGGCACAGAAACGGCATCAAGAAACCCTGGTCACAAAGATACGAATCTCTTAAGGGGTAGAGCCCAAATTCCTAAGGAACATGCGCTGTGCCAAGAATCACAACAAGAAAGGCCTGAAGAACATGCAGGCCCACAACGCCAAGGCCATGAGCGCACGCGCTGAGGCCATCAAGGCCCTGGTCAAGCCCATGGAGCCCAGGCCCAATATCCCAAAGGGCTGCAGCCACAAACTCAGTCGACTTGCCTACATCGCTCACCCCAAGCTTGGGAAACGTGCTCGTGCTGCATTGCCAAGGGGCTCAGGCTCTGCCGGCCAAAGGCCAAGGCCAAGGCGGAAACCAAGCCCCAGGCTGTGGGTGCGGCTGCAGCTCAGGCTCCCAAAGGGGCTCAGGCCCTGCTTCCAAAGGTGCCCAGGCCACCATGAAGGCTCCACAGTAGAGGCCTCTGTCTGCCAACATGAGGACGGAAGGACTGGTGGGGCCCCTGGGCTGCTGTCTGCGTGGTACTGGTGCCCTCCTGTGCTGTTTGTACAAATAAACCTGCGGCAGGGGAAAAAAAAAGTGTCCTGTCTGGTCTCCCAGTATTGTCTCTGGGTCCCCCCCTCCCCCACCCCTGCTAATCTTTTCACCTCACAGCAGCCAGAGTGGGCCACATCCAAACGCAGATCTGATTGGGACATCTTGTTTGAAACACGGGTGGCTCCCCACTGCTCTCGGGATCAAGACCCAAACCTCACTCAGCCTGCAAGGCCCTTCTGGTTCCCACCCACCCCGCCTCTGCACTCCAGCCACTATGGCCCTATTTCTGTTTCTTCGATTCCTTCCCGCCCCAGAGCCTTTGCACATGCGGTTCCCTCTTCTTCCTGCCTCTGCCTCACCCAATTCGATCTTTTCCTCCTCAGGGAGACCCTACATGACCCCAGAGTCTGGGTCAAATTCCATGATTAACCCTCTCAAAGAGAGGGTCTCTCTCCTGCAGGAAACTTAGTTCGGCTTGTAATTTCCTTACTCGTCCATGCGATGCCTGAGGAATGTCTGTCTCTCTACTTGACTAAGTGCCCACTGAGCAGGAACACATTTGTGCTGCAGGCCGGGCACCTAGAGAGGTCAATACAATATTGACCAATACAAATTGCCTGGAGAAGAAGCATCGGAGTCGTGACCTATTCTCCCCCCGCCCACACCCCCCACCCCCGAAAGGCGTTGCTCTCATTCCTTCCTTATTGCACAAGTCATCCGTGCTTGTTGTGAAAAAGCAGAAAACACAAACAAAAGGAGGAAAAAACAATCCTACTGCACATACCATTATGCAGACTCCTCTTCACCTTGAACAATAGGTCGCGAGTCAGCGCGACGTTTCGGTAATATTGTTTCTCCCGTAAAACCTCCCATTCTGTGCAAAGAGCATCGCTCCTTTCTCAGTAGACCTGCTGCCTCAGACGCCTGGGACGCTCTTTAAAGGACGGCTTTCGGGCTCCACACCCAGGAGGTTCTGACGTGGGAAGACTTGTGTGGATCCCAGGGATTGCTCCTTTTTAAACTTCCCCTGGAGATTCTGATGGGCCTGCCGGGGTTAGCAACCACCCATGGAACCAAATCCTCTTTTCTTGGCCACAAGGGGAGCATCAGCATTTGGTTACTCCGGGTTGTGCGGCAATGTGCGTCCTATGCCGGCCTTAGCAAACGTCCTCTGTTTCAGATAGAGGGTGGCCTCGAACACGGGTAGGCGGACTGGGCCAGACTGCCAATGGCTTTGAGTTTTCAACCCCCTGGCCCCAGTTGGAGCCCTTCTCCTGAGCTAAGTCAATATTGACTTGACCTGGAAATGAGGAGGCACAGGGGATGGAGAAGCATGAATTTCATCTCTCTGTGCCCTTTTGAATGGTTTGATTTGGGGATGACTGGCATGTATTACTTTGGCAATTTTAAAAAAAAAAGAAGAAGAAGAGCTAATAGGGTTCTTTGGAAATGTCAACTGGGCTTTCAGCCAGATCTCATTTTCCGATCTCCACACCCTGCTCTCCAGCTGCTTACTTGCCATTCCCTCCTCAGTGGTTGAACAGATGTCGAAAAACTAACCCCCATGAAAAGTCACAGACCCAGCTCTCTTCTCCCCTCTCAACGCTGCTTCCCCCGCCTCGTCCAGCTCAGTCCATGGCCCCTCTGTTCACCCAGCTGCTGGGAACTGAAGCAGGGACCCCAGCGCCCTCTCCTCACCCCCCCAGCCATCTCCCCAAGTCCCGCGATTCTGTCTACATTCCAGTTGGGAATGGTCCACTTCTCTCCGTCCCCCGACCATCATCGCTCCCCTGGATGTCTGCATCTCACCCCAAACAAGCCATTCTCCCTGCAGCAGCCACAGTGGTCTTCCAAGTCCTAAGTTAGACCAAGACTCAACCCAACTCAGGACACTGATAACTCCCTGTTATACGCTGGATGAAATCCAAATCTTAAAGGAAGCCCAGCAGCCCATAGGTCCGCCCCGCCCACCTCTGCCACCTCACCCGCTCTGGGCTCGGACAGCCCTGGCTCCCTGTGACT
The DNA here is from genome assembly GCF_000147115.1 of Myotis lucifugus. Taxonomy (NCBI): domain Eukaryota; kingdom Metazoa; phylum Chordata; class Mammalia; order Chiroptera; family Vespertilionidae; genus Myotis; species Myotis lucifugus. The sequence continues at coordinate 18,689 of NW_005873479.1, read as the reverse complement.
CCATGAGCAGACTGCACCTAAATGCCTTCACCCATGTCTGGAACATTCTTCTCACCGAGCCTCACTTCCCCTTGCTCTCGCCTTGGATGCCCTTTTCCGGAGGGGTCTCCCTGGACCTAACCTAGGGGAGAGGCCCCTCCATCCCCTCTCCCAGCAGCTCGCCCTTCTTCATAAACCCCAGCTGCCCTTTGTAAGGATACGTTTGGGTATGGGATGGCCGGCTGGTGATGGCTTCGCTCACGGGAACATTAGCTCCCCGAGAGTAGAGACAGATGTGGCTGTTTATTCCCTGTGAACCCAGCACAGCCCAGCACCTGACACACAGTAGGTGCTCAGTTCCTATTCACTAAAGGGGGTCAAAGGAGCAGAGACAAGAAAGACCAGCAAGTCAGTGCGGCTCTGGGATGTCACCCAGGCCCGCGGACCCTGGTAAAGTGCTCCCTCATCGTCCTGAGCTGCCCATCATCTGAACTCACCATCACTCTGAAAGGAGAGGGACTTTCTCCTCGTGTCACAGGTGGTCCTCAGAGGTCGTGTGACTTACCCAAAGTCACAGGGTGAGAGAGAACAATGGATCCACACCCTGGCTTCTCTGTCTATTCTTCCTACTACACATTTTTATTAAGCACCTATTAAGTGCCAGGAGCTGGGGAAGTGAATGAACCGAAGGACACATCCCTGCCCTCCTGGTGCCCACATCATTGTGCGAGGAGGCAGGAAACAACACAGAGAAGAGCCCAGTTATAACTATGAACTCTGATGGCCTCAGAAGCTTAGCAACGGGTCCCAGGCATCCTCCCTGGCATTCTGTCTCCAGGCAACCGGCAGCTTCTTCTGCCCAAGGCCTCCCCAGCTGGCTAATGCCTGCCCTTCTCCCAAGCTGTCAGCCTCCACCACGTTCCCGTGTCCACTTCACTTCACCACTAGGGGGCAGTCGTGCTCCGTCTGAGGTTTCTACCAGCCCGGCTTGGGCCTCGGCTTTCAGAACATAAGACTTAGGAAGGGGAGAGAAGCAGAAAGAGGGGAAGGGAAGTGCCTGTGGCTCACCTGCTCCGTCTACGCCGGGAAGAGTTCCTCCATTGCTTTTTCTCCATTGTCTTCCTCCTCCTTTATTTTCTCATTCACTCCTCCACCCCGTTTCTCTTCCTCCTCAACCTACATAACCACCACTTCCTGTCTCTACAGATCAGCAGCTCCCAACCTTTTCTGGCCACGCCCCACCTAAGCGTCTCTAAAATCCTGATGCCCCCCCCTCCCCACACACACACATATAATTCTTATTATTCAAAAAGTGAACTCCTATTCACGTGGTGGGAGCCTAATAGGCCATTAACTTGGTCTAAACAAGCTTCCAAAGAACATGACAGCCATGAAAGAGAAAAATAAAAGAACCAAAGGACAGTTGAAGTACTGAGGAAGAAACCACTAAGAAATTGCTAAATAATAATAATAATAATAATAATATGAAGCAATATGAAAAAATAGCAAATAAAGTTCCAAAACATATAATAGAGAACTGAAATGCATAAATACGTCACAATATATACTTATATACTGTATATGAGGCTCCTAGGACCATAAGAAATGCAAAAAGTTCACTGTTAATAACTCATTCTCGAATTGTCCCCCTTACAAAACAAATTGCCCCCCTGTGGGGCGTGTGCCCCACGCTGGGAACCACTGCTATAGCTTTACCTAGTCTGTAAGTTTCACAGACCATGCAGTCTTCCGTGACTGGCTTCTTCCAGGACTCACCCATATTGTAGCATCTGTCAGTACTTCCTTTCTGTTGCTGACTAATATTCCATTGTATGGATAGACCACACTTGGTTTATTCATTAATCAGTGGATGGATATTTGGGTTTTTCCTACTGTTTGGCTACTATGAATGATGCTGCTCTGAACATATGTGTACAAGTTTTTTTAACTGAGATATAATGCACATATCATAAAATTCACCCTTTTAAAAATATAATTCAGCCCGGCTGGCATAGCTCAGTTGTTGAGCATTGACCTATGAACCAAGAGGTCACGGTTGCCGGCTCTATCCCCAGTGGGGGCGTGCAGGAGGCAGCCGATCGATAATTCTCTCTCATCATGGATGTTTCCATCTCTCTCTCTTCCTCTCCCTTCCTCTCTGAAATCAATAAAAATATATTTAATAAAAATACAATTCAATGGTTCTTAGTATATTCACAAAATTGTGCAACCATCACCACTAATTCCAGAACATTTCATTGCCCCCAAAAAGACTCTGTGCTCATTAGCGGTCACTCCCCATTTTCCCCTCCCGCCAGCCCCTAGAAACCACTAATCTACTTTCTGTCTCTATGTGTTTATTCTGAACCTTTCATATAAATAAAGCATTTGATATGTAGCCTTTTGTGTCTGGCTCCTTTTATTTAGTATATGTTTTTAAGGTTTGTCCATGGTATGACGCATCATTGCTTCATTCCTTTTTGTTGATGAATAATATTGCATTGCAACCATGTGTTATTTGTATATTTGTCAGCTGGTAGACATTGGGTTGTTTTCACTTTGGGGTAATTAGGATTAGTGCTGCTATGAACAGGCATGAACAATGTTTTGTGTGGGCATATGTTTTCATTTCTCTTGCATATGTTCCTAGGAGTGGAGTTGCTGGGTCATATGGTAACTGCGTTTAATTTTTTTGAGCAAATAGAAGTGCACCATTTTACACCCCCATCAAAGTATAAAAGTTCTAATTTCTCCACATCCTCTCCTTTCTTATTATAGCCATTCTAACGGGTGTAAATGTTATTTCATTGTTCACTCAATAAACTTGCCAAGGGCCTGCTGTGTGCCAGGCCCTGTTCTAGGTGCTGGAGGCATAGCAGTGAGCAAGATAGAGTGGCCCTGCTCTCACGGGGGCTCAAGATCTACTACAGATTTAGATGTGGAAGGAGTAATGGCTACATTGACAGGCAAGTTCAGGAAGTGGTGAGTGTGCTGAAGACTTGAAGCAGAGTCATGGGTGGCGGGGGAGGAGCAGTAGTGGTGTCTCTGCATCAGGCCCTTCTGGGAAGGTGACATTTGTGATGAGACTTAGCAGGTAAGAAGGAGCCACCTGCTCAGCCCTGGAGGACAGGCATCCCAAGTACAGGGAGTGTGGCTGGAGCTAAGTGAGCAAAGGGAGGAGGAGATGAGAGGTGGTGGCAGAAGTGGGTGGAAGTCCATCACTCAGCTTTGTAGGCTACCACGGAATCAATAAAAACATATTTTCTTTTAAATCGCGCCTTGCACTCACGAGGCTTGTAAGGCTGTGCCGGTGTGTTGTTTCTTGGTTGCGTTTTGCTTTCACTTGGAGCTCCTACACTGCTGAGCGGGCTGACTCAGCCTGCCCACTTCTTTTCCCATCTGGGTCCGGGGAGGCCTGCCCCGGGGAGCACACGGAGTGTCTCTTGGCCTCCCTTGCTCTGGGCACGCCCACCCCCTGTTTTAAGGACCTTCATGGACCCCAGCCTTCTCACTTGGGGAGGCTCTGCTCGCCCCTTGTCAAACAGATTAAAATGTACCCACACCCCACATCAAAGATGAACTTTTTGCAGTAAAAAGGGATTTATTTGTATAACTCTGCAATTGAAAAGATTTCGGTGAATAGGGTTGTGCGTGTTGTTGTTTTGGTTGTTGTTGTTACTTTAGAGTCCTAAAGGTTCCTTTTTCAGGTCTGAAACATTTCCTGGGCCCTTCAAACTCTCCCCAGCCCAAGCGTGCACTCTTGGCACCAGAAAATAAACCAGCCGAGCTGAGCCTGCTTCTCTCTTTCTTCATCAGCCCGAGACGATGAAAGTGGGGCAGTCGGCGCCAACCTGACCCCAAGCCCAGACCACCACGGGCACTAAAGCGGGCTGGTGGTGTGGGTCACGGGGCCTGGGTCATTCCCAAGGAGTCAGCAGGTGCTCATACTCGTTCTAGATTATCACTGAAATAAAAGTCCCAAAGCATGATAATCCCCAGGAAGCCAGGTGGCTGGGAGCACATCCGAGGCTCCCGAGACCCCGTTGGAAGCCCCATGGCCTTGCAGGTCAAGTTGCAGCGCCCTGGCCTGGTACCCAAGTCCTGCACACTGTGGGGCCAGCTCCCCTTCCAGAGGTTTCTCTGGCCATCACGCCCCACCCAGTACTCACAGGTGCTCGGCCTTGTCCAGGGCCAGCCCCTACGCCTCCTGTTGTCTCTTCCCCAGATGCTCTCCCTGCAGGTTTTCAGACTCTTTTATTGTTTTTAAAGGTTTCAAAACATTACACAGGTCACACATGTTCACTACAGGAAAAATCAGAAAGAAAAAACACACCACAGAAATAATCAGTAATCTTGGCACACAAAAATAACTGTAATTGACACTTGAAATATATATTTTCACTCTCTAAATTTCAGTTTTCCCCATGCATATGTTTATATGAACAAAAATGTAAAGAATGTTTTTTCAAATGAAGTATTGTAAGCAAACAAAAATACAGACATTTCTACTGTAACATACAATCATACAGCTGAGTTTTGATGAACCTTAACATTTTTTTAAAATATATTTTATTGATTTTTTACAGAGAGGAAAGGAGAGGGATAGAGAGTTAGAAACATCAATGAGAAACATCGATCAGCTGCCTCCTGCACATCTCCTACTGGGGATGTGCCCGCAACCAAGGTACATGCCCTTGACCGGAATCGAACCCGGGACCCTTCAGTCCGCAGGCTGATGCTCTACCCACTGAGCCAAACCGGTTAGGGCGAACCTTAACATTTTTAGCATGTTTACGTCAGCTCTTTTTTTCTTTCTTTTTTTAAAAATATATTTTATTGATTTTTTTAACAGAGAGGAAGGGAGAAGGATAGAGAGCTAGAAACATCGATGAGAGAGAAACATCGATCAGCTGCCTCCTGCACACCCCCAAATGGGGATGTGCCCGCAACCAAGGCACATGCCCCCGACTAGAATCGAACCGGGGACCCCTCGGTCCCCAGGCTGACACTCTATCCACTGAGCCAAACCGGCTAGGGCGTCAGCTCTTTATAAAATAAATAAATAAATAAAACCCAACAGCTATGTTGAAGTCCCCGGATACTTCTTTACAATCCCTCACCTTCATTCCTCCCCTGCCCCCAGGGTCCACCTCTCACAAGTTTGGGGTTTATCATTGCCACTGCTGCCTTGGCTGTTGTTAAACTTCCCGTGAATTGCATAGTTCTGCATACATCCTTCTGCAGCTGCTTATGGGACTGACATGTTCTGGAGGAGTGTTCATGTCGAGCCGTGTCATCGGAGTTTGTCCATCCACACTGCCTGCCGTTCAGGATCCCGTGGAATGAATAGACCACGGTTTCTGTATCTATTCCACTGATGATTGCTTTTGCAAACTGTGCTACAGAACATCCAGGCACAAGCCTTCTTGTGTATGGGAAGGCGAGTTTCTCTGGGATAAACACCCAAGATAGAGTGGCTGAGCTGCAGGGCGTGTGCAGTAGCATAGCCTTCCTTTTGCTCAATGCAATCCCAACTGGTGAACATTTTCCCATTTCAATAAATATCCTACATCAATATATTTTTAATGGTTGTGGAAACTGTGCCCCAAATTTCTCAACGTAATTACGATGGGCATAATTAGTTTTTATTAAAATCTATTCTGCAAGGGAATATCTTTAATTATTTCTGTAGGAGAAATTCCTAAAGGTAGAATTTCTGGAGCAAAAGAGATGTGAGTTTTCAAGACCAACCACCCCGGGGATTCTTGAATGAACTGCTCTTTCCACCAGCTTCCAACTCCCACCTGAGTGGAAATTTCCCCAAATCTGGCCGACCTCTCTCCTTATGAACATCTGTCTCTAGAATCCTACCTGTCCTTACACCCTCACCGCTCCTGTCCCTTCCCCCTCGGCCAAATTCTGGGCTTTGGACTCCGATAGCCCTTAACAACTCCCGTATGGCATTTGGCACTTCCTCATTTCCTTTCCAGGTGTGTGCATATGCATGTTGATCTTTCCCTCCAGATGTTAGTGTTTTAATACCAGGAACTCTCTTTCCTTCGTTGTTATTCTGTCCCAGTTTATCCATCACTCAGTAACGTTTACAATATCCACAGTAATCTACACATACAGACTGTTTAAAAAACATTCGGAGCCTTGGAAAATATTGTATAAAAATATTCCGAGTCCATGACGTTACTGCTTTTTCATTTCATCCCACCCACCTGGCATTTTCTGAGAAAGCTCTCTGGGACAAGAGCTATGCTAGATCCTGGGGAACCGGAGGCCTGAGGCCCCAGTCCCTGCCCTCCAGGTCACAGTCAACCCCAGGCTGCTCTGAGCCTCCTCTCAGCGAAGGCAAAAAGGGAACATGATGAATGGCACCTGACACAGGATGAAAGAATAAAGCCCATTTCGGCTGGAAAGAGCCTTAACGGATGTTAAAGTACAGGAAGCCTCTGTCGCACAGGTGCTGCTGTGTGACCCTGCATTTTGGATGATCTCTTTAGCAGCCTTTGACAGGCAACACAGAGATGCTTTGCTACAGGCGGAGGGAATTGCTCCGTGACCTTCCAGGAGAGTCAAAGGTAGACTAGAAAGGCATCAGTCAGTAAGGGTCCTTCTGGGGAGGGGATGCCAGCGTCGCCTGGGTGTAGTGTTCTGCTGGTTTTATGTTGGCCCCAGAGGAAGACAGCCACTGCATACACGGTCCCATGTTGTGATTATATGTGGGTCCTTGTAGGGGCTTAACCACAAGCTAATTCAGCCAACATCTATTTACTCATTCGTTTTATTGAGTACTTACTTTGTGCGGGGAATTCAGGCTAAATCCTGGTGATATTTTGGTAAGTAAACAACATGGTGACACCTCACATATTGCTAGTGGGAATGTAAAATGATGTAGCCACTAGGGAAGACATTTGATGAGTTTCTTAAGAAATTGAACATATACTTACCATACAGCCCAGCAATTCCACTCATAGGTATCTAGGTGTCTACCTTAGCGAAACGAGAATGAATGACCACACCATAACTTATAGGTGGACGTTCATAGCAGCCTTATTCTATAGACAAAAACCGGAAGCCATAAAAAAATCAAAAAGGTGAATGGGTAACAAAACATAGGACATCCACACCAGGGAATACTGGTCAGCAGTAGAAAGGAACAAACTACTGAACATGCAACATGGATGAGGCTCCACAACTTTGTGCTCAGTGAAAGAAGCCAAACACAGATCGTGTGTTCTAGGATTCCATTCATGTGACATTCCAGAACAGGCTAAACTAGATAGACAGAAGGCAGGTTCGTGATTGCCTGGGAATGAGGGTGAAAGCAGAAATTAACTGAGGGATCTTTCTGGGGTGATGGTTGTGCAACTTAAAATGAGTGAATTTTGTGGCATGCAAGTTACACCTCAATTAAGAGACATGACAAAACAAAAAAGTCACAGTCCCTACATCTGTGGACTTTACAACTTAATTGGGGAGAGAGACAATAAACAAGTAACCAAGCAACTGAATTATAGAATTACAAATTCTGCCCGGCCAGTATGGCTCAATGGTTGAGCATCAATCTATAAACCAAGAGATCACAGTTCCATTCCCAGTCAGGGCACATGCCCAGGTTACTGGCATGATCCCCAGTGTGGGGTGTGCAGGAGGCAGCCGATCAATGATTCTCTCTCATCATTGATGTTTCTATCTCTCCCTTCCCCTTCGTCTCTGAAATCAATAAAAAAAATTTTTTTAAAGAATTCTAGCCAAAACTGGTTTGGCTCAGTGGATAGAGCGTCAGCCTGTGGACTGAAGGGTCCCAGGTTCGATTCCGGTCAAGGGCATGTACCTGGGTTGCGGGCACATTCCCAGTGGGAGATGTGCAGGAGGCAGCTGATCAATGTTTCTCTCCCATCGATGTTTCTAACTATCTATCTCTCTCCCTTCCTCTCTGTAAAAAATCAATAAAATATATTTTAAAAAAAAAGAATTCTAAATTCTGACAAATAGAATGAAGGAGATACTGTGGGTACAATGATAGGGGATAAGTAGAAAGGGGAACCTCCTTAGAGACAGCGGCTAGGGAAGGCCTATCTGAAGAGGTGACATTCGGATTGAGGCCTCGAGGAAGGGAGAAGGGGTGGGCACTCCAGTGAAAGCTGTACTTATGCATCCGGTTTGGAGTGTTTCAAAGAGGTGTGTGATCTGCCAAGACCACATGGCACATGAGCGATGGGGCGGGTGTTTAAAACAAGGTCTGCTTGTGGCTTAAGTTGGCATCAGCCTTCCTCCAGTATGTTCTTATAGCCGAGGCCAACACCAGCCACACACCCGCTGACTGGCATGTCCACACTGGCCTGCCTCTGCCCAGGGCTTGGGACACAGCGGGTGGCAGAGGTGTCTGGGCACGTGCTAGGTGAGAAGGCAGCCGAGGTGTTGCCCCAACACCTTATGCTGCCCCAACACCTGCCCCACCCAGTCTCAGGCCGTCCAAGGACCGGCCTGACCACACCTCCTCCTCTCCCTGTCCAGGACCCGAGGGCAGAGCTGGATTCAAACCTCCACAAAGCCACTTCCTAGCCGTGTGACCTTGGACTTCACTGAGCCTTCTCTTCATTTGCTGGAGGAGGATGCTGGTGTATGGGAAAGAGCAGACCTGGGATTAGAACCCACAGCCTCTTGGCTCGGAAGCCCTAGTCTTTCCGCCGTGCCAGGTGGCGTGGGAGGTCCTCCCGAGGGGCCAGTTCAGTGTTCTTGGTCCTGTCTGTGCATCCAAATCAGCCGGGATCTTTACAAACTTGGGGACCCACCCTCAGAGACTCAGGTTCCATTGACCTGAGGTGGGGCCCAGGCACCGGTTGATTTTAGAAGCTCCCCAGTTAAAATAAAAAAATAAAAATAAAAGCTCCCCAGTCGATTCGAATAGGCTGCCAGGGTTGAGAATCATCCATGCCTCCCGGGGGCTGTGTGACCTGGGGCAAGTCACTTCACCTCTCTGACCCTCGGGCTCTTTACCTGTGAAAATACGAGTTATGTGAAGGCTAAACAAGGTAGTGGAAGCAGAGAGAAGGTGCTCCCTAAACAGGCTGCAGCCCCTAGAACAGACCTCCAGTGCAGCTCGATAGACATTCATTGAGCACCAACTAGTCCCTGTTTCTGGGGCTACGGAGCTGGGTCAGAGCTGGGCCAGGCAGAGTGGGAAGTGCTAGGTAGCAGTCATACAGGGGGCAGGGGCTGTGGGAGCCCTGGTCAGACTTGTGACAGACAGGAGGAGTGGGGTACAGGGGGACTACACAAAGGGCCTCTTTCCTAGCACCTGGGCTTGGGAATCTGTTGAAGAACTCGTTTATGTTTAATCTTTTAAATCGGTGGGGAAGGTGGGCCAGACAGGAGGGAAAGAATGTCCAGACCAACTTGGTGACTGTGATTGGTCACATGGGGGAGAGGTGCCTGGTGCTGGAGATATTCCAAGTGGTGGGGAGGCCAGGGGCGCTAAGGAGGGGTAGCTGAGTGTGAAAGATGGCGTTGCACAAGGTCAAGAGAGAAGGAAGAGTGCTCCAGGCGATGAGAACAGCCTGTGCAAAGACGCGGGAGCGGGGTTGGGGGGCGAACGTGGGGAGAGAGCAGGAGGCAGGCAGGAGGTGTCAGTGGTTGGAATGAGGGCAGTGAGGACATGCGTTTGTTCACTCACCCGACCTTCGAAACACCCTGTTCAGGGTGGGTTCTATCACTTCCATTGTAGAGACCAAGTTCAGAGACGTGAAGAGCCTTGCTCAGGCTCACTCAGCTGAGGCCAGAATTGACTCAGGGAATCTGACCACGGTCCCAGCCCTAGTCAGATGGGGGTCTTCCGGGGGGGTCTCAGCCCACCCACTGGCCTGGTCAAAGCCCTGAGTTTTCTCCCTTGGCCCTGACTGTCTGGGCAGCCCCTGGCCAGTCCCACTTGGGTCAGTGGAGCTGAGCAGCCTGGTTCTGCATCTGCCTCCATGCCTTTCCCATGCCCTTACCCACACTCCCACCCCAAAGAGTGTAGCTGCTTCCGTCTGAGAAGCCCAGGAGGGGGAAGCAGCCCCTGGTCTGGGACTGCCAGGCGCAGCCTTGCCCTGAGGCCAGCTCCCCAGGAGAGCTCCTAAGAACATGAAGGTTCAGGCCTCAGGATAAAAGCCACTTCCTTGAATGGCAAGGCCCTGCCAGCCACCTGCCCAGCTCACCCCTGTCCTCACTGCCCTAGGCTCTCCAGCCACTGACAGCTTCTGCCTGCCTCCTGCTCTCTCCCCATGCCCCCCCCCCCCATCTTTGCACAGGCTGTTCTCATCGCCTGGAGCACTCTTCCTTCTCTCTTGATCTGGGCAACGCCATCTTTCACACTCAGCTACCCCGTCCTTAGCACCCCTGACCTCCACCACTTCAGATATCTCCAGCCCAGGCACCTCTCCCCCATGTGACCAATCACAGTTGCCAAGTTGGTCTTGACATCCTTTCCCTCCTGCCTGACCCACCTTCCCCACCTTGGCCTGGTCCTATGCCCTAGCCCCATGGTTGGCAAACTGCGGCTCGTGAGCCCCATGCGGCTCTTTGGCCCCTTGAGTGTGGCTCTTCCTAAGCCTTAGGAGTACCCTAATTAAGTTAATAACAATGTACCTACCTATATAGTTTAAGTTTAAAAATTTTGGCTCTCAAAAGAAATGTCAATCGCCTAGCCCATTCCTCTATGACCTGACTCTAGCTGTCAGCCAACAAAGTCACACTACAAAATGTTTTTGTTTATAATCAACAGCCCCTCCATTTACAAAAATGCTCGGTGTTAAAGGAAACATTATAAGACATCAATTTTAAAAGAGAGATCGAAAGCCATTAAAAATAGGAAGGAGTCTATGAGGCATCTGTACTAAATTAGTTACTAAGGTGGAATAGATAATTTATCAAAGAGCTTCCTGGCAGCCATGGCAAAAGGGGAAATACATTGTTAGAGTAATTTGGTTCTAAAGTGAATTGGTCCTTTGCAAAAAAACACATCCTTATTCCCTTAGTTGAGAGGAGCTGGGTATGAAACAGCTACTATTAGCAGGAAAGGCCTTTAAGGAAACGGGTTTCCACGCTCTTTGTACTCCTGTCCCCTCCGGCGGTTCCCCTGTATTCATCCCAGGTAATTCTCAGGTATTTTTTCTGCTTTACTGCTCCAGCCTGGCCTACTTTCTCACTATCTTTCCCCAGCTCTGGGCTCTGCAAAAGTAGCAGGTCTCCCATCAGCAGAGGTGTTCAGACTTGGGCCAGGTGAGCCCTGTGGGGGAAACTGCAGAAACTCATAAATCAAAAGAGGAACTAGAATTGATAACTTTTCACATCTCATTCAGGTCCAGCCTTCCGAGCCTCTGAATGTGCCTCCGGGAAACAGATGCAGCCCGGACCGCCGCCACCACTCCAGCTCCGGTATGTCCTTCGGAGAACACACAGCTAAGTTTAAATCCCACGACACAACTTAAAATCCAGGCATTACCCCGGGTTAGTGACCACGTCCCACTCAGCTTCGGGTTCTTAATGTAGGAAAAGGTGACCATGCTGACCACAAGGGGTGGGTTCAATGACAGCGCATGCCGGACTTTTATTTATGTCTGTCCCTACCTGATCACAAGCAGAGAGGGATTTGAAGCCGCTTACAAAAATCAAATAAAACTACATTTACCAGAAGATTAAAATCGTAGGTGTTATCTCATCCCAGCTCCCCCGCTTGCTGGCTGTGTGATCTTCGGCAAGTTGCTTCACTTCTCTGAGCCTCAGCTTCCTCATCTGTAGGATGGGATATAGCAGTGCCTGCCGCCAGGAGGCTATTGCAGCAGTAAATAAATTAATGTGGGCGGGCACTTAGCACAATGCCTGTAAGTAGGCAATACATTTTAGTAGCTATTATTATGGACTCTCATATTTTGTTTATCAAAAGTAACCTGGAGGTCAGTCTCAGATCTCTATTGAATTAGAAACGCCAGTTCCTCCTCTCCTCAAAAATAACAATGAAAAAAAAAACACACCTTGAAAAGCAATTTAAATATTTGTTCAATTCTTTTGAAATGTGAAAGCAGGTTTCATTCATAATCTCAATCGCACTTCTTAGCATTCTTTTTCTTCTCTCTGTTTCTTTTTCTCGCCTTCCCCTCCCACCCTCTGCCCACAGCACCGCAGCCCCCAAGTCTGGGTCCTGAGTCCCTCAGGAGCTCTCCGAGCTCAGCCTGCACTGGCTCTTACCTCCTTGGTCCTCTCCCCCAGCCTCTCCTGTCTTTTTCCACCAGCGACCTCTGCCCTTTCTCTCCTCACTTGTTTTGTCCCCTCCCTCCACCCATTCCCCAGATCCACAGGACAAAGCCCAGCTGAAACTGCCTGCTCTGAAAGTTTGCTTCCTCAAAGCAGGGCAGGGGGGCTAGACACAGTTAAAAGTGCTTTTCCTCTCACAAAACAGACACATCCGCTAATACAGCTAAATGCAGAACCACATCACGGACTCAGCTGCGGCTACTACCTGAGGAGTGTGACTTTTCCGACTGTATTCATTTCTGTGTTGTTCACATCATTTTACAGTGAGCATGTCTCAACTGCATTTGAAATCAGAAAATAAACAGACTTGTTTTAGTTTACTTTTGAATTTAAGTATGGAAATCAGGGCAAAGGGAGAGAGTAGTAGGAAAAGTAAAGCAAAAGCAGGGATAATGGGAGTATCTACAATATATTCCATTGGTCCTGTGTGTACACCATGTAACGTGCCCAGCATGGGGTCTGGCACTCACTTGATAAACAGCAGCTAGTACTGAGCAGGGCTTAACCAGCCTCACTCAACCTCTCACAGAAACTCAAACTGCCCAACTGAATCAGAGTCGCTGGTAACCGAAGAGGAAGGAGCTCAGGTCGAGACATGCTGGTCCCCAGCTTCACCCGAGGTGACTTCTCTGCAGGGTTGGATGAGTCAAGCAATAGTCTAATTGGGTCTGACAAGCTGCCTGCCCCCTTCCTAGCAGTCCCCTAATGGGCTCCTCCTGATGCCTTCCTGACCACATTCTCTTAGACAGGCTGGTGTGTGTGTGTGTGTGTGTGTGTGTGTGTGTGTGTGTGTGTGTAAGTAAGCTATTCCTGGAGAGGGTGAAGAGCCCCTGGGAGCTCTAGACCAGTGGTCGCCAACCGGACCACCGGTGGTCCATGAGGTCCGAAAGGTTGGCGACTGTTGCTCTAGACCAGCCGTGGGCAAACTACGGCCCGCGGGCCGGATCCGGCCTGTTTGAAATGAATAAAACTAAAAAAAAAAAAAAGACCGTACCCTTTTATGTAATGATGTTTACTTTGAATTTATATTAGTTCACACAAACACTCCATCCATGCTTTTGTTCCGGCCCTCCGGTCCAGTTTCAGAACCCATTGTGGCCCTCGAGTCAAAAAGTTTGCCCACCCCTGCTCTAGACTGTAGTTTCAGTTTAGTTATGGAAGACACAACAAAATTTAAAAATTAAATAGCTCTTATAACGCATCTGGTTCCGTCTGCATGCCTGTGGGCTTCTCGGTTTATCCAGACTCTATCTGACTTGGTTACATGGCACCAGTCCAAAAAGTATATCCGTCAATCACCTACTGTTTACTAGACATTACTGAACATCTATTCTGTACAAGACGATGACACAGGCAAAACAAAGAATCCCAATAAAACTGCTTGCCATTTCCTGAAGGCCTGTACAATGTAAACCTCTCCACACATTCTGGGGGGCTCTTCCTGGGCCCCGGTGAATCCTGAGGCTGGATTGGCTAGAAACCACATCTAGACTCAAATGTCAGGTACCCCTGAGACTCTCAATCTCTGCGGCCTGGCCAATCGGAACCCTTGGCCACAGTGACTGGCTGAGCAACAGCCACATGTCCCAGTAAGAACCAGTGAGACGCAATTTGGGAAATGAATGTTGTTGGAACTGTTGATAAAACAGTCTCGTTTCTGCAGCGTTGCTGAGAGACTAGGATGCCTGGCTGGGGCTGTGGGCTGCCATCTTGTGACCACGAAGAGAGATCCTGCCAGAGAATGAGGCCAGCAGAGAGGGAAACAGTCTGGAGAAGCAGAGAGTGACATTGAACCCTGATGACATCATCTGAGCTCCTCCGTGGAGCCATGCCTAAAGCTAGCTCTACCCCCTGTATTTCCCAGTTTAAGTTGCATTTTCTGCTAGTTTGAGCCCTGGTGCTCCAACTAAGCAATTTCGGGTCCCTCCCCCCCTCCCCCCATGAGACCTGAGCATTTGGAAGAAGCACCCCTCACCACCCAGTCTTTAGGAATCTGACAAGGGAAACATGTTCTATTGCCACACAACCACCAGCTTTGCCAGAGAGCAGAGTCCACGAATGCCAACAGGAAGGGGCATGATGCCAGCCCAGGAGTGAATCCCCTCAGATGAGCGGTGCCTCCTCAGGGGAAGTCACTTTCCCTCTCTGAACATTCATTTTTTTCACTTGCAATAGGGACTGGGGTGAGAATCATGGGACCTACTACATAGAATTGTTCCCAGAAGGCTGTTTGGAGGAGGTGAGCTATGGAGTTGGGGGTTGGGTCAGAGTTGGCAGACAACCTTCTCACTTGTTTTCCCCTGGAGAGCATTAAGGCCAGGGATGGCTTCTGCTGGGGCAGCCTGGTGCGATGGAAAAGACTCAACCTACATCGGGAGGCCTCAGTTCTAGTCCTCGTGCCAACTCCAGGGAGTGGCTTTGGGCAAGCTCCTCCCACCACTGACAATATGTCTCTTTCATTTGGTTCTCTGATTGAGTGATTTTTTTCAACCCTGTGTTCTAATTCACTGATTCGATCCTCAGCTTCCCCTAATCTGCTGTGTATTCCTTCCAAGGTGTTCTTTATTTGTGTTATGTCACTCTTTATCTCCAACTGTTCTTTTTTCATAATTACTATATCGTTTTTTATGCTGTTGAGCATCTTTACCATCATTACTCTGAACTTTGTTTCAGATAAATTTCTTATCTCTGCTTCATTTATCTTTTCTTCTGGAGAATTCTCTAGTTCTTTCATTTGGGGGTTGTTTCTTTGTCTCCTCATTTTGGCTGTCTGTTTGGGTTTGTGACTATGTATTAGGTATATCCTCTACACCTCTCAATCTCTAGTGCAGGACAGTGTCAAATGCTGTTTCTGACTAATTAGATCAGGCAAAGACTCAAAGCCTCCAGAGACCACCCCTGCCTACAGACTGATAGGATTCCTATTAGAATGGCCCCCAGGCAACTGTCCTCAGGTGTGGTGAGAGTTTTTTTCAACAGGGTGGGGTAGTTGCTATTGCCTGGAGGCTAATTGTTACTTTTAATCTCTTAAGTGGCCCCAAGGCCAGGTGTTTTCCAATAGGTTGGGTCCACTGTCTTCCCCCCAGGCAAGGCAAATGTCTGTGTGGGAAAGATGTCCTCTGCTGGGTAAGGGAATGACTCAGCCCAGGAAACTGGGGGTGTCTGCCTTCTGAGCTCTAGCCCCCAAATCCCCAGTCCTGGCTTCTGCCACACAGCTCCAGTCCTCCCTCTACCAGAACACAAGGTGAGTGGCTCCACAGGGAATTTTGTGCATTGGCCCTTTAAGAGGGTGCCTGAGTTTTCAGCTGTCACTCCCTGACAGAGCACCCCACTGCTTTTCACAGCCAGATGTTATGTGGGTACCCTTCTCAGTTGTGGTGCTCTCTGCTGGGGGGCCCAGCTTGGGGGTTGGGGCCCAGCTTGGGGATTAGATCCCAGAGTTCTCAGTGGCAACCCCCCCACAGCTGAGATATCTCTCCGGGACTTCAGTTGCCGTCTGTGGGTGCCTGGCCAGCCCTTTCACGCCTCTGCCCCTCCTACCAGTCTCTATGCGGTGTCCACTTTCGGTCCTCGGGTATCAGGGTTCTCTCCTGCAAGTCTTCCTTGATTATTCAGTAAGTTTCTCTCTATTTTAGTTGTGATTCCAGTTTGTTCCTGGGAGTATGCAGCATCCACTTACTCTGCCATCATTTTTAATCTCCCATGTCTCTTTCAGAAGGGAGAAAGCCACACCAAAAAACAAAAACATATATATATATATATATATATATATATATATATATATGTTTTTATTGATTTTTAGAGAGAGAGGAAAGGAGAGGGATAGAAAGATAGAAACATGAATGAGAGAGAAACATCATCGATAGATCGGCTGCCTTCTGCACGCTCTCTACCGGGGATTGAGCCCACAACCTGGGCATGCGCCTGACCAGGAATTGAACCAATGATCTCTTGGTTCATGGGTTGACACTCAACCTCTGAGCCATACCAGCGGGGCCTGGATCACATCTTGTTCACTGCCGTATCCCCAAATCTCAGCCCAGTTCCAGCCTTGCTGATGGAGCGTTTCAGAATGCCCCTGTGTGAGTGAATAAAATGTGGGTAGGACATGTGACTTTTCTTTGGGGAACAGGTTGGACTATAACATGTTAGAGAAAAACACACACAGGCTGTAAGGCAGTGGTTCTCAACATGTGGGTCGCGACCCCTTTGGGGGTCGAACGACCCTTTCACAGGGGTCGTCTAAGACCATCGGAAAACACATATATAATTACATATTGTTTTTGTGATTAATCACTATGCTTTAATTATGTTCAATTTGTAACAATGAAATTGGGGGTCACCACAACATGAGGAACTGTATTAAAGGGTCTCGGCATTAGGAAGGTTGAGAACCACTGGTCTAAGGAGACTCCACAAACTAAGCACACCCTTGTACCCAGCCCCTCCACCCCAAAACAAGCTCGCTAGTACCCAGAAGTCCCCCTGGTGCCCCCCTTAGAGTCATTCCCTCCACAAAGGTAGCACTAGCCTGACTTCCGATAGCGTAACTTAGCTTTGCTTGTTTTTGAACTTTATATAAATGGATGGATGCTTAATGTTTTCCAGTGCTTTGAAGCTTACCAAGGGCCCACATGTATAGTAACTCAAATCTCCCCGGCAGTACAGGGAGGTATTACAAATCCCATTTTACAGAGGAGAAAACTGAGGCTCAGATTGGAGATTGGTAACTGCTCCCCACCACACTGTTAGCAAATGGAGAGCAGGATAACTGGGTTCCATCTTCGTGTCTTCCTGGATCTCAGAATGTCCCCCCTGGGGTCAAGCTGAAGTTCTCAGGAAGATACTTTAGGAAAAGTCAGGAATCTGAAACCAGCCCTGGTCTGGGCAGCTGGAGTGTCCCTGCCAGAGACGATCTGTCACCTTCAGGGCATAGTCCAACCCTCCATTCTCCACCCGCTTCCCTGTTTTGCATGCAACAGCTTTGTGGGTTTCGGTAGGTGACCCTCCTCCCTGTGCCTTTTCCTCACATTGAAGAGTTCAGAGCGCTGTTGAAGGGAAGGGGGGAGAGTAATGCCCACAGAACCCTCTCCTTGCTCTCCAGGTTGCCGCACACACTGCCCAGGAGCACGTGGTCCCTTTTGGCACCTGGTGCAGTGGGCCTAGACCTCTCTTCTGCAAACCCAGTCACCCCAAGTCAGCTCTGAGAAGGGGGTGTGCCAGCTGCTCCTACTCCCCTCCTGGCAGTGGGTGCCCTTTGTCCTAGAATCCATCTCTGCCCCCAGCCGATTCCGCTCACTCTTACAGCCGCCTCCCTCCCCCATGGCTGTCAAGGCCCAAACCCCACCTCTCCCAACATGTCTCTGTGTCTCCTGAACAATCATTTATTACACATTTGTTTCTCTTTCTTTTTTAAAAAAATATGTTTTTATTGATTTTTTTAGAGAGAGAGGAAGGGAGAGGGAGAGAGATAAAAACATCAGTGAGAGAGAATCATCACCGACCAGCTGCCTCCTGCACACAACCCAGACATGTGCCCTGACTGGGAATCAACGGCACCCTCCTGGTGCATGGGGTGACCCTCAACCAACGGAGCCACAGCGGCCAGGCGAGTTTCTCTTTCTTAGCGTAACACAAATATAGATGCTTGCAGAGGCACACAGACAAAACACACACACCTTCCCTGCACACGATGTCTGGGTCTCTCTTCCTTGCACACTGGGCTGCATGCACAGTAAACCGAGTCACAGCCGCCCCTCATGTGTGCACACCTGCCCATGCACACAGGACACCACACAGCCACAGGGACTGGGTCTCTACCTGCTCACATCAGGGACACAGAGTCTCTTTCCACCACACCAACATGCATGCACAGTGGGCCCCAAATGTACAGGTCACACATCATACAACCACTACATCCACACACATTCCTTTCTGCGCCTTCCTTCTCCGCTCAGCGCACTTACAGACATACCTGTGGCGAGAGTTTGTCCCCTGGAGATGCAAACACACAGGCCCTTCTCCCTCCTTCCCTCCCACGTTCTCTCTTCTCTCTCTCTCTCTCTCTCTCTCTCTCACACACACACACACACACACACACACACACACACACACACAAGCACGCAGTAACCCCAAATATAGTCAGCCGGTCTTTCCGGCACACACAAACACGCAGGCACGCGGGATCCATCCCTCCCCTGCTTTTGCTCTCTCTCTCTCTCTCTCTCTCTCTCTCTCTCTCTCTCTCTCTCTCTCTCTCTCTCTCTCTCCACAAACACACGAAGCTGCAGCGCCCTGGTCACACTCGGGTGCTGGCGCCAGGCAGGAGACAAAGGTCGCCGAGGCTCCCGGCGCCGCGCACCGGGCACAGCGGGCTGCTCCCCGGGATCCGCCTTCCCCAAAGCCCGTCT
>NW_005873478.1:0-23642 GCF_000147115.1 Myotis lucifugus | reverse complement strand
GAGCAGGGCCAATCAGGGGGTTGGGGCACTGCCCCCTGTCACGCACAGAGTAGGGCCGATAGGGGAGTTAGGGCACCGCCCCCTGTCACACACACAGCAGGGCAGATCAGGGGGTTGGTGCGCTGCCCTCTATCACCCACAGAGCAGGGCCGATCAGGGGGTTGGGGCGCCACCACTGTCACACTCAGGGCAGGGCCGATGGGGAGGTTATGGCTCTACCCCGTCACACACAGAGCAGGGCCCGTGGCGGGGGGGGGGGGGGCGGTTGGGGCGCCACCCCCTGTCACACACAGAGCAGGGCCGATCAGGGGGTTGGGACGCCACACCCTGTCACACACAGAGCTGCAGGGTGATCAGGGGGTTTGGGCGCTGCACCCTGTCATGCTGATCTGGTGCCAGGAGGCCTCGCGGCTCCGCTGATCCCAGTGCTGGGAGGCATATTACCCTTTTACTATATAGGATAGAGGCCTGGGGGCTGGCTGGTTTGCCCTGAAGGGTGTCCTGGATCAGGGTGGGGGTCCCCACTGGGGTGCCTGGCCAGCCTGGATGAGGGGATGATGGCTGTTTGCAGCTGGTCACACACCCTTCAGGGTGGGGGTCCCCACTGGGGTGCCTGGCCAGTCTGGGTGAGGGGCCGAGGGCTGCTTTCAGGCTGACTGAAGCTCCCAACCGCTCCTTTTTTTCTTTTTTATTCTGGGCCAGCTTTAGCTCTGGCTCTAGCTCTGAGGCTTCCGCTGGTTTGTTTGCCGTTCTATAATCGAAACAATGTATAACTTCAGCTCTGAGATCCCAGCCGGCTATATTTGTTAGAATGTTTCAAACTGCCAGCTCAGAGGCCGGCAAGTCAGGCGGGGAACGTTGGAGTCTGCAGTCACGGGAGCAAGCAAGCCTCATGTTCGCTTCCAGCTGCCTGGCTGCCAGCCGCCATCTTGGCTGACAGTTAATTTGCATAAGGATACGCTGATTAGTCAATGGGAAGGGTAGCGGTCGTTCGCCAATTACCATGTTTCTCTTTTATTAGTGTAGAGATGCTGGCCCAAAGTCCCTTGGGGGCATCTGGAATTGAACCAAGTTTTTTGCCACTTTGCAACCAGGAACACCTTTCCTCCAATGTCCAATATCATGCTCCTCATTTCCTTCTGCAAGCTCACTGGAAGCTTCTTTAACATTCATATCTGTAAAAACATACTGTTCATGACAATATATGTATTATCTAAAACAATAGAAGCTTTCTCTAACATCCTCCTCCCTTCTTTCTGAGTCTTCACCAAAATTGCTTTTCATGTCCATATTTCCACCCTCAGTCTCTTCAAAGTTATTTCTATCAGAAACCTTAAAATTCTTCTAGCCTCTATCATTACCCAGTCCCAAAACCACTTCCACATGTTTAGCCATTTATTACAGTAGCACCCCACTTTCAGTACCAAAATCTGTGGCAGTCAGGGTCTCCCAAGGCTCATTTTTAAGGAATTGAAGGGCTGGCACATTCAGAATCCATAGGGCAGGCCAGTAGGCTGGCAACTCAAGCAAGAGTTGATGTTGCTGTCCTATCTTGGATCCAAAATGTGTGGGCAGGTGAGCAGGCTGATAACTCAGGCTGCAGTCTTGAGACAGAATTCCTTCTCCTCAGGAAACCTCAGTTTTTGCTCATAAGGCCTTCATCTGGTTAGGTGAGGCCCACCCACATCATCACAGGTCATCACCTTCACTTAAAGTCAACCAATTGTAGATATTGACCACATCTACAGAATACCTTCACAGCAATACCTAGATTAGTGTTTGATTAAATAGCTGGGCACTATAGCCTCACCAAGGTGACTTCCCTCCACCATCATCAGGACTTCCCTCCACCATCCTTTTTCTCCCTGATATTTCTAATCCCCTACCTTGATCTTTATTTATTTACTTTGCCATAGCACTTAATACCTTCTAATACAGTGGGGCCTTGACTTACGAGTGTCCCGACTAATGAGTTTTTCGAGATATGAGCCATCTCTCGGCCGATTTTTTGCTTTGAGTTGCAAGCTAAAATTCAGGTTACGAGCCAGCTTCAGATATTCCACCGCTAGTTGGCGCAGCGAATGTCACAGTGAATGCCACAACATCAGCCCAGCATCACGTGTCTCACTCGTTCACTTTTTGATTTGACATATGAGTAATTTGAGTTATGAGCTCTGTCACGGAACGAATTAAACTCGTAAGTCAAGGCCCCACTGTATATTATACCAGTGACATTCATGCACTGGGCGGGGGGAGTCCCCTCAGCCCAGCCTGCACCCTCTTGCAGTCCGGGACATCCCTCTCAAAGTCCGGGACCCCTCGCTCCTTACCTCCCTCCTGCTCGCTGCTCCTTACCTCTTGGCTTGCTGTTCCTTAGCGCTGCTGCCAAGTGCCTCTCCCGCCACTGCACTCACCAGCTATGAGCCCGGCTTCTGGCTGATGGGTGCTCCCCCTGTGGGAGCACACTGACCACCAGGGAGCAGCTCCTGCATTGAGTGTCTGCCCCAAGGTGGTCAGTGCACATTATAGCGACTAGTTGTTCCACCATTTGGTCGATTTGCATGTTAGGATTTTATTATATAGGATAATTTACTTATTTATTGTATGCTTTACAAAGGTAAGGGATCTTTCAAGTATCTAGGATAGTGTCTGTCACTCAATAAATATGTGGAATGAGTGAATCCAGGTTTTGCCACACACTAGAAAGTAGCAACCAATGGAGGAATTATTTAACTTCACTGAACTATTAAAAGCAAACAAACAAATAACAATCTATTTCTTAAGATTGTCATAGGACTAAAGAAGATAATGTTTATAAAGCTTCTGGGACCCAGAGAGCATTCAGTAAATGGTGTGGAGGACAGTCACCTCCTCCAGCTGTTCTTTAGTAAATGCTTACAAAACACCTACTGTGTGTTGGGTACTGAGTACCACTTTCTTATGTGGAAACATGACCATAAATAAATTCCCTACCCTAGACAACCAGTTCCTACATTTTAAAAAATATATTTTTATTGATTTCAGCGGGGAAAGGAGAGGGAGAGAGAAATAGGAACATCAGTGATGAGAGAGAATCATTGATTGGCTGCCTACACTCCCCCCACTGGGGATCGAGCCTGCAACCCAGGCATGTGCCCTAACCGTGACCTCCACTGGTAGTTCATAAGTTGACGCTCAACCATTCAGCCACGCCAGCCAGGCATTCCTACATTTTAATTACAACCCATGGCTCTACTGCAAAATCAGATTCAAGGGCAATCAGAGGTTATTGCACAGCGGATTGCACATTGCTGCCTCAAGGACATGGTGAGCATCTACTTCAAACCTCAGCTCTTCTTCACTGTCACATCCTTTGCCACACAGGCCTTGCCTCTCTGGGCAGCTGGGATAGCACTTGAGCCTCGAAGTTAGATGATAGCTGTTCCAAACAAGGAGGATCAGGGCAATTAGCTTCCCATCTGAAGCCTCCTCTTCTCCCCGGGTGAGTGCGACTTATTTTACCTGTGACTGAAAACAAGGACATCTCATCAGGGCGGGATCAGGGAGAGCTTTCCAGGCCAGCTCTGCTTGAACCATGCTGGTTCTATTACAATCACTGCTCCACTGCTGAAATCAGTACCATAAGCTGGAGGTAGTGAAGGAATCAAATGATTACTGACATGTGAAGAAATCTTTTGAAGATTTTTAATCCCCCAACCCAGGAGGCAGTTCCGCTGTCGGGGAGAAAGAACCCTGCGGAGTTTCTGAGGACACAGAGCATCCTCAGAGCGGCCCTCCGCCTGGGCTGCACGTTAGAATCACACGGAGAGCTTTTCAAATTCCTGGTGTCCAGGCTGCAAAGATCAGAATCTCAGGCTGGGGATCCAGGCATCAGGACTTTTTAACGCTTCCCAGGATCCCAACACGTGGCTGCGGTTTAGAACTACCTTGTATGCCCTTCAAGGCTCGAGTTCCCTTTTTGACTATTGCTTCTAAGACTTTCATGTGCATCCTGAGGATTTTGCCAACGGTGCAGACTCCGACTCAGCAGCCCTGGCGCAGAGATTCTGCGTTCCTCGGGAGCTCCCAAGTACGTGCTGAGGCTGCTCGTCACAGCGACATCTTCAGCAGCAAGACCCTAGTTGTTTCTGATCCCAAACAGACCCTGGAGGATTGAGGTCGTTCCAGAGCTAATAAAAGAGTTCAAATTAACTCTAGAGTGTGGGATGGCTCCAAAAATCCTAAAGAAATCGGTTTACATGAAACCTTTTTAAACCACACCTCCTGCCCTGAAGTACTCAAGCTGGCATAGTGCTGGAGTGATACATAGTGATGATTTAAAAATATGAGTCCCGGATTAAACTGCTTGAATACAAAGCCTGGGTCTGCCCATCTCCAGCAGTGAAGTCTTGAGCAAGTCACTTAACTTCTATGCCTCAGTTTCTCCGTCTGTAAAGTGGGGATGTTAGCAATACCTACCTCACAGTCTTGTTATAATACAGATTAAGCATTTAGAACAGACCCTGGAAAACAGTAAGTGCTCATTACTTGTTAGCTATTGTTAATTATGAGAGTGGAAGGTGCAGGTGTCAAGGCAGACATAGGTTCAAATCCTAGCTTGGCCATATAGCAACTATGTGACACCAGGCAAGGAATTTGGCCCCTCTAAGCCTCGATTTTGTCATCTGCATTTGACAACAATAAAGCCTACTCTATAGACCTGTTGAAAGAGTCAAAAGCACATATCACAGGGTAGGTGCTATGGTCTGAATGTTTGTATCCCCCGCCCGAATCCATATGTTGAAATCCTAATCCCCAGGGCAATGATATTAGGAGGTGGGCCCTTTGGGAGGTTATGAGGTCATGAGGGTAGAGCCCTGATGAATGGGTTTAGTGCCCTTATAAAAGAGGCCCCACAGAGCTCCATGTGAGGTTACAATGAGAAGTCTGCACCCCGAAGAGGGCCCTTATCTGACCCTGATCTCAGATTCCCGGCCTCCAGAAGTGTGAGGAATACATGTCTGTTATTTATAAGCACTCCAGGCTGCAGCATTTTGTTAGAGCAGCCCGAGTGGACTAAGACGGTGGGCATCGATGAGTGGTAGTTACTGGGGGAGGGTCAGGCCCAGGCTGGACTTCGGGGCAGGGGCTTACCAGCTGTGTGACCAGAAGCAGGGCCACTCTTCTCAGAGTCTCCTTTCTGCACCAACAAAATAGAGCTGACAGACGTGCAGTTGAGAGGAGAAATGAGAACTCGTGAAAGTGCTTAATAAATGGTAAAGCTAAAACATGCAAATATAAGGTTTTAAAGTTGAAAGGTATATCCCCCTCCCCCATATAGAAAAAGGAAGGTGAGACCGTTTGGCTGTGGAATTGCCCCACACTTTCCCAAACACAAGCTTTCAGTACAGTGGGAAGATGATGCAGGTAACATCTCATTGCCACTCAAGCTTGATTACACTGAGCGAAATAGTGGTTGAGTGTTGACCTATGAGCCAGGAGGTCACCAGTAGGGGCATGCGGGAGGCAGCCGATCAATGATTCTCTCTCATCATTGATGTTTCTATCTCTCTCTCTCTCTCCCTTCCTCTCTCTGAAATCAATACAAATTTATTTTTAAAAAATAAATAAAAATCCCTTTTGCCTTGTTGGTGGGACAGTTTTTCTATGACAAGGCTTCACTCCTGCACCACTCTCCTCCCTTTTACAGATTTTGGGGGCACCCCTTAGCCAAGGCCCCTCCAAACACATCCCAACAAGTCCATTAGAGAAGGGAGGGGAGGCTGTGTGCTTAATGGGCATCTAATCTAAAAGCAAATTGGATGCTGTGCTCTAGAGGGAACCCCCAGAGGGAGTGAGGTGGCACCCAGCGGTGCCAGGCCACTTGTCTGCGCTAATAAACCTCACTCAGCAGCCGTCCCACGTGCCGGCTCCTAAGTGCCATCTGGCACCCACATCTTGAGATCTGCCACTTCTGCTTTTGATCCAGGCAGCTACAACTCACTTCCATGTGGCAACGTAAGTGTATTGACATTTATCATCGGATTCCACTTTCCAGAACAGAGAGACGGGCCTGGCAGGCGCAGAGGGCATGCGTCTCCGTGGCATCACACCCGGCAGTTGACACTGGGGATTGCTTTCCTATTCCGTCACCCTTTGGCACGGGCTCCTCCGCTCAGTGCTAACGACAATCGCTGGCTTGTGCTTCCAATATGCAGGGGGGAGAGTTAGTCTGAAATCTCCACACTCCTCTCTCTAGGACAAGATTATGCAACTTGCAGATGCAGTGCGCATTTAAAAAACAAACAAACGTGTGTGTGTGTGTTGGTCTCTCCATATGTTTCTGCTGAAATACTGTGGCATTATTTGGGCATGTTTCTGTACATGTGTCAGCGTGTTCATGCACACACGTCTGAATGGATAAACAGCACATCAAAATACAGGTGATTTCCCCACAAGCTGTAATCCTAGCCCTGCATCAAGCACAGACTCTGTTTTCTATTGTTAGGACTCAGACTTTTGTTCCCCAATCCCCACCGAAGGGCTGAAAATCTGCTCAAAGCCAAGACCTTTTCCCTCTCCAGTTAAACTCATTGTTGTCCTGCTCACAAGAGTCTCAAATGAGCTCAGAGCAAAAGAGAAAACACGACTCAACTTTCAGAGCACAGGGTGTATAAACCTGAAAGTTCCCAAACGTCGCTTCATTTATTCAGGTGTGACCCCACTCTTCCCAGTTATTTTTTTTTCCCACCACAAGCCATTGTTTTCAAGGTGAGCTCATGGTCAAAACAATATGTCTTATGTAACAGGGGCTGTCAGAGAAGGAACGTCTCACCCACGTTATCAGGGTTCTTGTTTACTATGATCTCACAGTCAAATAATCGGCCTTAGAACCAGCCAGTGAGTCACGCTGCAGCGGAGGCAGGAAGGTGACGACAGAGAGGAGACCAGGAAGGAAGTGTTGTTGGGGACTGAGAGTTTACTACAGAGAAGGAAAAGAAGAAGCCTGACCAGGAAGAATGGATGTAGCTTTCTGTCATGCCTAGTGTGTCACCACCAACCATGCAGTTGCTCAATTAATATTATTTAAGTTTAATGAACCTGAACGAAGGCAAAGATAGAACTCAAATTTCTATTAAGGATTTACGTTTGCAAGGAAAGTATTATGAGGCAGAAGAATTCTGTCCAAATACACTTGACTTTGGATTGATCTTCCTGTCCACAGTTACTGAAGATGCGCTGGCGGGAATGTTCTCTAAAACAGGAAGACAAAGGATCACAGAAACTAAGAGCTGGAAGGAAGACAGATGAGCAGCCGTGAGCCCAGGGAGATGAGTGACACCCAAGGACAAGACAAATGGCCCCCAGTCTAGTACTTTTTGACTTGAAACCATTTTGGCCTCTAGATGCTGTCATGAGTCTAGGCCTTCCGGTGGCTTAAACATGGCAGCCCAAGCCCTCTTACCAGAGCTTAATCAGTTCTCTTATGTAAGAGAAAAAGTCAAATAAAAACAGTCACAGTCTCCATCTCACAATGGAAACACAAATGAAGGGTCAGAAGAAATCTCAAGAAGTCACCCAAGGTAAAGACCTTTTAATGATAACAGTAGGAGAGATGGTGTGGAGATGTGGGCATTGTCACGTCCTGATGAGAGGAAGGTAATCTGGTGGAATATTTCTGGAGGACAGCTTGGCGATGTGTATCAAAAGCCTTAAAATTTTGCATCCCCTTTGATCCATTTAGGGTACAATTGACCCAATTATAGTATCTTATTCATAGGAAATAAATAGTCATGACTTTGTACAAAGAGATAGCTAAAATGGTATTTATCCTGCTATTGTTTCTAATAGTGAAAAATTGAAACAATTTAATTTTTCTCTAACAATATTGGATGAATAATTAGTGTATTTATGAAATAAAATCCTATGTAGTTATTACGTTTATGTATAAGAATATTAATTAGCAGGAAAACTGCCCATGCTGATCATTCAATTAAAGAGAAGTTATAAAACTACTTAACTAGTAAGATCCCATTTTTGTACAATCCATGTATAGATGAATAGACACCTAAATATGGAGGGTGGTTATCACTAGGTCGAGGGGTAATGTATAACTTCCATTTTCTTCTTTACATTTATTTTTAAGTTCTAAATTTTCTACAATAACATGTATTATTTTAATTATGTTTAAAGTGGAAGTATTTTTAAAGTCATCTGCTCCTGAAAACTCTGTAGCTCACTGCACTATTCTTTGAGTATGAGGGAGTTAAGAGGAGGTGGATAAAGAGAGATCAAAACCACCTTTCAAAAAATTGTTATTTTTAAGGAGACATATGTATGTAATACTCTTTGTAATACTTTAAGCAATAAAAAAAAGAAAAAAAGAAAAAGAAAAAAATTATTATTTTTATCATTTTACCAACAAATGAAGCAAAGAAACAAGGCCCCAGGCCCTAGTGCTGCTGTACTGCTCTGAGCAGTTCTGAATCTCCAGGAATTCCTCCAAGAAACTTTCATGGCTTGTTTCCCTGCCTTCCAGCCCCTCCACCCCTGCCCCCTGCCATCTCCCACCCCTTGGACAAGATCACATCCAAGTGCAGCTTCATATCCTTTAGATTCCTGTGGGTTGAAGGAGGAGCCTTTGGTTCCTGGCCTCTTCTTAGATGTCCTTGGTCCCAGAGTGTCACTGGATATCAGGCACAGGGGCCCACCTGGCCGTTTAGTGTTTCTTACATTGTGATGAAGTCCCTCTTCACACTGACTCAGGCCTCCTCTCTCCCACCAGTCTCTCAGCCTACAGATGTATCTGGATCTTCTGCACAAATGGGAGGCGCTGGGGCACCACACCTTGGCCCTTCTCCTGCCTAACGTGGCATCATCTTTTGCCCCTTGTTGTTGCTTCTAGACCAGTGATGGCGAACCTTTTGAGCTCGGCGTGTCAGCATTTTGAAAAACCCTAACTTAACTCTGGTGCCGTGTCACATATGGAAATTTTTTGATATTTGCAACCATAGTAAAACAAAGACTTATATTTTTGATATGTATTTTATATATTTAAATGCCATTTAACAAAGAAAAATCAACCAAAAAAATGAGTTCGCGTGTCACCTCTGACATGCCTGTCATAGGTTCGCCATCACTGTTCTAGACCATTCTCCTTCTCTTTTCCACCCTCACACCAGCTTTAAATTGTATGTCTTTATATCACATTACTCACTACCCTTCCTTGTCATGTTCATGAACCAACCTCACATCACACCCTTCATTCCCTGAAGACTTTGGAGTCTGGCTCACAGTCTCTCTCTCTCCAGCACTACGCTCAGCATCGTAATTCGTGGGTTCAACATTCAGGGAGGTGAACCTTCCTCTATCTTGGCTTCTCGGCTTGTTAGTCTCTTCCCCTCACATACTCTGATTTTCCACTCACTTTATCTGTTCACTCCCCTCACATACTACGATCCTCCACTCACTTTATATGTTCACTCCCATGATTATACCCTCAACCTCATCATTCCCAATGACTGAATCCTCTGTGATCTCAGCTCTAGTTATCCACTATCCTACTATCATCTCCTATCTTTCTAGCTCTTTTAACACCTGCCCCCGCCCCGCCCCCAACAACCCTTCAACCCACAGGAATCTAAAATACACTGGCTCTACCACATTTTCACTGTCCCTTACCTCTGCCATGCCTTCACTTCCCTCCTAACCCAGCTTAAATTCCCTGATCAATGATTAGGATAACTTCCTTGCATAGATACTCTATCTCTTGCCCCTCTCTATTTCATTTTACCAACTTGGTGAAATTCCAACCCTGATTAAATCTGATTCTATCTCTCTCTCCCTCTCCCTTCTTCTCTCTGAAATCAATAAAAACATATGTTTAAAAAAGAAGACCCAGAAGGTTAATTTGACTTGAAATATTACCCTTTTATTCCTAGTTGATATTGTTTTCATAAGAACAATGACAAGGTTATGGGTGTAACATCATCATATCAAATTTATAAGGATAATATTAATTATTTTGACGGTTCTATAAATTCATTTTGCACACTGTATTGGAAACCATTAGCATAGACTTTGAACATCTACTTTTCTTTTCACTGAGACTTTGATCTTCTTGATATTCATTGTAATGAGTTTCAACCAGTGACAACATTAAACGGAACCAACTCCATATCTGTTTCTTAGCAGCTACATTGCAGTACTGGCTTATATCAAGGTACCACATTAAGAGCATGGACTCTGGAGCCAGATTCTATGAATTTGAATTATGGCTCTGGCATTTTCTAGCTATTTAAATATTTGCAAGTTATTTGTTCTGTTTATGTCTCAATTCTCATCTGATAATTGGGCATAGTGATAGTATTTACCTCCTTAAGTTGCTGTGAAAATGAAAAGCGTAAATATTTATAAACGTGCTTGCTATTACATTATAAGTCCTACAGGATTTTTAATTTATTAAGCTTTCAGTTAACTAAACTCTCAAATCTCCCAAATCTCTTTCATGTATGTTCCTTGTGATTCAGTCTAAAATTGTGCAATGGATTCCTTTTTTCCAGACTAAATGCGAGACTTTGCATTCAACCCTCTTGAACTTCCTTTGGTGGCCTTGGCCCAGGAACACTTTCATTTCCCTTCACTTTCTGTGCTCACCCCCCCCCCCCCCCACCCAGTCATCCTGGGCTCAGGTTCTAAGAAGAAAGGGGAAGAGAAAGGAAAGATGAGCTCTGCACACTGAGTAGGCAGTCCTCACGCAGGATCTGCCTGCAACTTAACTTTGGAGCCCAACAAAATTAAAGCGGCTCCATTTACTTTGAAATTAATCATATAGTCAAAATATAACAAGCACAGAAACTTAATACCTGATTTCCAGGCAACATTTCTACCTAACTAATTTTAATTGCTATTAAATAAGTCCAGGCTGTTGTTTAAAGTACCTCCAAGGAAATGAAATAAGTACAGTTGTGACAATTATAAAACTGCCTTATTCGGAGGAATAAGTGTCTGTCCTATTAATGAATAGAAACACAATTCAGGGAAGCAAGCCATCCAAATGCATCACTTGAATCCTGTTTGGCTGTTCTGACGTAGAAGAAGATAAGAAAAAGAATCAACTGGGGAAACATAAGAGGTGGAACTACAAAAATAAACTTGTCATCCCTGACATCTGTGTTTATAAATGCATTATAGTAAACAGCAGAGGTTTTCTCTATCGTTAGCCAATACCAGGGTGGCATCATGCATGTTCTGTTCTTTTCTGTAGCCCTAATGGTAAGGGCTTTCCTTACTGTCTCTTTGCTTCCAGCTTTTGTTTTAATCTCTTCATAAGGAGTTGGCAGAGACATAGCTGGGCAATTTCAGAGACATGGCTTTTAACCAACCTGCTCTGTTATTTGGCTGCCAAAAGTGAGTCTATGCAAACTATTCTTTAATGAAGAGGTAGTTTGTCCATTACCCCTCCTCACCCAGGTGCAGATTTTCTTTATCAATAACCCCAGAGCGGGGTTGAATAAAAGAAGTGACACATGCAGGGGCCAGATGTTTGCAGAGTAAGAAAGGGAGGTGAGTTCACACAATTGTTCTGCCTTCTTGCCTTCCGCTGGGGTTCTTTCCTGTGGGCTGTCGGACACATTAACAGGCCCTGGGCATGTGGACGGACAGCCCTGCGGCGAGAGCCTGCGAACAGCTTATGCTGCCTTCCCTTTCCGGTGCAGCTGGTGTTTGCAGGGGGACATGATTTGAGAGTTGATTTATTTACCCTGCCTTTTTTTTTTCTTTAAGTGAATGGACATAGATGTCTGTTTGTTGAAACAATTAATAAACTGCAGTGCTACGCTTAGGGTTGAACAGAAAAACATCCTTGGCTTGCAGGTGGAAATCTAAGGACTTTGACTTTGGGGATGTTCTGTAATGGAGCTCGGAGCAAGATCAAAGGACAGGGTTTTGGTCTGGTTTTCATGCAAACAGCTGATCACTTTCTCTTGGGGAGACCAGTGGGCTCCCTCCAGTTCATGCTTCCTCATGGTGAACCTGTTGTCTGTGGAGACTTTGCAGGCCTTTACGCAGCCCCTCAACTATTGAGAGGAAGCGATGTGCCTCCTCTTGGGCCAGCTCCTCCTTCCTAGTCTCTTTAAAAAGGAATCTGAGACCTCAGAGCTATAATCCAACTGTGGTGAAAAGAGGGGTAGGGGAGAGAAGGTGCGCTTTCTTCCTTTAAAAAATGTGTTCATTATTTTGAGTAGTAATGTGAGCATGCACACCAAGTAAGAAAGGTTTCAAGGAGTCTTCAGTGAAAAATAATTATCTTACACCCCTGCCCCAACCAGCCTCCAAGTTCCTTTACCAGAGATTATGATCATTACCAGTTGCTAGACTTCCAGAGACATCCTCTGTAGATATAAACAGATGTGTATATGCTTCTTAAGTACACAGTAATGTACAATGCACATTGTTCTATACCTTGCCTTTTTCACTTAGCAATATGTCAAAGGTTTTTTGTTGTGTCTTTTCTTTTCCTGCCCCACAGGCTATCAGAAGCGAGAAGTCATTCTTCAGTTCCATGACCCGCCTGTGGCTCTGGCTTACTGCACTCACAACAAACAAGATGCCACGTTCCACTTCCCTCAGCCTCAGGTCATCTCAGCCTGGAGAAATGGGAATCATATTTAAATAACAGGAAGTTTGAGGTGAGTAGAAGAAAAAGCCAAGAATGGGTTCTGTTTTAAAGAACGTTATGTGGAACTGACAGTTGAGCAGAAAGATAACTTTGAATGCAGCCTTGCAAAACTAAAATTCATTGGTTCCTTTCCCTGCCTTCATAAGTAGAACACAAATGTACTGACCATAATAGTGTTGTTTTTGCTAGTTAAGGACCTGTAGGCAACATAGCTTCAGTATTCTAGACAAACACAAGGAGGTGAACAAGAGAACAGGCATTGGACTCGAGCAGACTTGTACGTTAATACTGGCTACAATAGTTACTAGCTCAAGTCATTGAACTTCTCAGAGCCTGGATTTTTCTTTATGTGAAGTGGGCACACCTAGAAGAGAGACTGTGAGAATTGTTTTAAAAGAGTCAGGTACTGTAGGCATCCACTGTTACCATGATAATGCCACAGAGCAGCCAACCCCCAGTTCTCCATGACTTAACATCTATATCATGTTCATGGGTCGGTTTTACTGCGATTATAACCGGCACATTGTTACTCCTGCCCATGTCCTATTGGCCAAAGCACCACATGGCCAAGGCCAAAGTCAAGGGAGCAGGAAGAATACTCCACCCACAGTGAACCACAAAGGCAGACAGGGAAGGAAGAATTGCAAACAAAATACATAGGCACCCAGTGCAGTACAGTAGCAGGTACCCAGGAGGTTCACATAAATTGGAGTAATCATTCTTATATTTTTATATTATTACACTATTACATTTTAATAATCATATGTTACATAGGATACACATTATTAGATGTTATATAATTACATATAATTAGTTATTATATACTCTTCACATTTGAACGGAATAAGAGATGGCACTGAATTTACAATAATTCTAAAACATACCCTAAAATTTTTTTTAAAACACTTACTTTAAAAAGTTATTTTGTCATTGATGTACCTAACCATCACTGGCATGTACCACGCATCTGTGAGAATGTGAAAACGACGTCCCCTCTAAGCAGATGCAGCCCTAGGGCCAAGAACATGGCAAGTACATACAAAAAGACCCCCATCCATGGGGCAGGCACAGGTCTGCACAGAGCATATGGCTCGGCGCCTTGGAGAGCAGCACGAGAGCAGCCCTTCTGCCCGTGATTACACAGCGCACGACCTGCACACCATATGCAGCTTCTGAAAGTGGAAGGCGGCCCAGGAATCTCATCATGTACTGGGCTCTGGTTCGTTGCCATCATGACTGCAAGCAGTTTCCTTGGAGCTTTGATTCACAGCTTCCTTTCTGCTTCCTAAGTTATGGTCTGGAAAGTTGACACTTTGAGAACATGGGTTACCTGTTTCCCAGAACTCCTGCAGCTTTTCATGTCTGAACCCACACCCGGGTGATACGGCAGCTCCGAGGCCCAGGAGCTGGGATCACAGAGAAATGTACAGACTTACACAACTTAATTTCTTTCATCCTGACTGACAGGATAAGGACAGAAGGGAAGAGGAAAGAAATCTAAAGAAGCTTTCTAGGTGCTGACATTCTAAGCTTGTGGATAGATAAGCAGCTCATGGGGAGTGGGGGTGCAAGGTAGCAAACATGGAGAGAGAGATTGAGAGAGGCACCCCAGGGTGGGGTGGGGTGGGAGACCCTTATGTCTTCACTTAACAACCAATGTGAGAAAAGATGTGGAATTCAGTCCTGAATTGCTTATTTGGAAAATTTAATTAGGAAATGGCTAGAGAGCAATGGTTCCACTGAACAGAACATTAATTTCAAAGTTATTTACTTGTAGAACCTAGGTATAGGGAGGAGAGGGAGAGAGAAGAGAGAGGAGAGAGAAGAGAGAGGAGGCACTGAGACAGAGACAGAGGGAAACGGAGAGAGGAGAAAGGACAGGAACAGAGCGGGCAGGACAGGAACTAGACCTACTTTGCCCCCCAGTGTGGGGCACAGGGCCTGGCCTAGAGGAGGTGCTGGTTAATAGCAGAGTGGCCCAATGGGAGAGAGGAGATGGGAGACTGCAATGCTGACCTCCATTATTTTACTAAAAGCATTGTCCAGAGACTAGAATGAAACATCTAAAGTCCCACCGACTTGTTAAATATCTTATTTGGAGAACCACCCCACACCCTTCCTAGCATAGCTCATCCAGGCTTTCCCGACTTCCTTCATCATCATTCTAGATGTTTTCTTCCTCTGCCCCTCCTGCAGGCAGAGAAAAGGAAAGCATCTCTTGCTCACTGGCTTGAGGGCTCTCTCTCTTCGATTTTCCTGTTTTCTCGCTTGTAAGAGTCTGTTAGGCGTTTCCTGTGAGGTTTATTAGCAGTCTGGTCTGTGAATCTTTGAAATAGTCTCTGTCATTATCCCTCACCCCAGGGAAACCGCAAGGCCCCTGAGCAAGGCGTGGGGAGCAGCAGTTCATCTGGGGAGCGCAGCTGCCGGGCTGTTCTCCCCCTGCTGTCCGGCCGAGGCTCTAGAAGAAGGCAGAGGCACTGGAGGATGCTCCAGAGTGACCTCTCCTTGGATCTTAGCCAGAATCAAAGTTCGACTTCCCCTCATCCTTCACAATGTGGTTGGGCTCAATCAGGTCCCAGGGAGTTGCCTGCGTTTCCATGCTCAGGAGTAAATCCCGCCGCCCGGGTAACACAGCCCCCTCTCTGGAGCTTTCCAGATCCATTCAAGACCCAGCTGCCAGGGCAGGGACTCAGCAATCTGAGGATGGCATGTTTATTTGGAAACAGTCACAAAGTTTGGTTGATATAGTGAAAGAAAGTAATGCTTGCCGAATGCGGCCCAATTATTGCTGCAGTCATGCATTCAGATTAGCAGCTGACATTGGCTGGAAGTCACGTTTCACCAAGTTGGGCTGCTGACCCTCCTCTCCCCTACCCCAAAGCTCAGAAGATGACTCCATATTTCTCCTCAAGGGCACAGGGTGGTGTTTTAATATTAGCCAGAAATGAGCGAAGTGGAGCATGGTTGGGAGATGCCCCAAAAGTTAGTCATCAAAACAACTCCCTTTGACACCTGCTTTCTGCCAAGCCCACATTCTAACCATTAAATGACTCTTCCAAGAAAAAAGAAATTGCAACAGGTTACCAAGGAAATACAGGAAGACGCCTTATTGTAGCTCATCAAACTTGGTTTGTAAATCTACACCTGGGATGTGAATCTATACCTTGGGTTTCAGCCACAAGGAACGATGGCATAAACAAATAAAGGGTTCTTTGCTCCCTGGTATGGATTAAATCGTGTCTCCCCCACCCCTCAAAAATCCCATTTTGAAGTCCTAATCCCAATACCTTAGAATGTGGCTATATTTGGAGATAGTGCCTTTAAATAGATGATTAAATTAAAATGAATCCCTTCCGATAGGCCCTTGTGTTAGTCAGGGTTATCTAGGGAAACAGAACCGATATATATGGAGAGAGAGAAGAGAGAGAGAGAGAGAGAGAGAGAGAGAGAGAGAGAGATTATTATAAGGAATTGGCTCACGTGGTTATGGAGGCTGGCAAGTCCCAAGATCTGCAGGTGAGTCAGCAAGTGGAGACCCAGGAGAGCTGCTGGTGTAGTTCCATCTGAGGACTGGCTGGCTTGAGGCTTCAGGAAGAGCCGATGTTGTTTCGGTAGGAGTCTGAAGGCAGGAAAAAAGCCAATGTCCTAGTTTGCAAGTAATTAGGCAGGAAGAATTCTCTCTTACTTGGGGGAGGGTCAGTCTTTTTGAGTCCTAGGTTCTTACTTTGCTGGTCTATTACCAGTTTCCAAACAAGCAGACTCAACTTCGTGCTGTACTTAATACCTCAAAGTCCTCCCACCGTCATTCATTCCTCCGTGCACAAAAGACTGTTCGAAATGCTTGGCATGCATTATCTCACTTAAGCACTGGAGCTGAATGGTGAAAAAAACAGGAAGTCTCTGCCTTAGTATAATTTACAGATTAGAGGAGAAAAATATGCATGTTATTCTAATGAAGTGTGACTAGGCTTCTGAAAGGGAAACTACTGGGAGATACAGGAACCAACCGCAGAGAAATGTAATCTATTATCTGTTTACCCAAACCTTTCCCATTCTGCTAGGCCCGAGTCAAATGCTAGCCCTTCACCAATTAGCACTCACCCCACACCCATCAGAATGAACTCCTTGTGTTGATGTACTTGGTAATATTAAAGAATACGTACCTAGTGCTAGGCTTTGAGCTAAATACTTTCAATACAGTGTACATTGAACCTTTACAACAATTCCATTAAGTAAATGATCTCCATTTTATAGGCCAAGAAGATGAAACTCAGAGGCTCATATGAGCAGACCTTTGCACCAATACTTCCTTCTTAGAATCCTCTTCCTCCAGATTGTCACCTGGCTGCCTCTTTCCTTAGGTCTCAGTTCAAATGTCACCCCCTCCAAGAAGCCTCCCTTGACCACTGATTCTTTAAAATTCTATGTTTCTGAGTCACTTGTATACATCACTCTATTTTCTTCACAGTTCCCATCGCTCTCTGAAATTATTTTTTATTTACTTGTTTTCATGCTTATTGTCTGTCTTCCTCCAATAGATTATGTACATTCTAGGAGGCGAGGAAGATCACCTCCTCTGAGTTGGGCCTGTCTCTATCCTTGGCCCTTCAGTATACTTGGTATATAGTAGACCTTCAATTAATGTTCATCAAATGAATCAATGAGCATAACTAGAATCACATAGCTAGGAAGTGGCAGAATTGCGATAGAAACCTAGAAGTAACTTTCTGCAAAGTCCAGGATTTAATTTCTTTTATAGACTTCACACTATTCATCTTGCTTTAGAGTTTGTTTACTTTCTGTCTCTGCTTCCTGGTTCTCAGGGCCATGCGACCCCATCCTAGACATCTTTGTACCTCTTGTGCCCCTGTGGGGATACCGTCTTGCTCCTCAGACACTCTGCCTGGGTTTGCTGAGATGGCTGTTTCCGTGGCAATGCCCAAGGAGGAATAAGGGCTCCTGAGGTGAACACCATAGGCTGAGAAAGCTTCCTTCTCAGCCCGACTCTGCCCGAGGTGTCATTCGTGGCCTTGGGAGGTGGTATCACCTTGGGGCTGAGCCTGCTGGCTCCCTGGGAAGTGTGTCTCCAGTTTCCAGCTGGGCGGCCCATATCCAGTGGATGGACTAGATGTCAGTCTCTCTTATCTGAGGAGTACAGGCCAAGTCCTTGAGTTCTTAGAAGACCGTTGGCCCTGTGATTGTGCATGGGACCCTCCTCCCCCAAGGACACACTGGGTGTTTCGGGGGAGACAGCCCTCCTGCTGCATGGGGAATGGATCCAGTGCAGCAGAAAGGCTTCCTGCCCTGGGCCTGACTCTTGGCTTTTCCTGTTTTTCCTTGGCTAACAAGTCAATGGAACCTTAGGAGGCTCTCTGTCTGTACCTGTGGGGGACAGAGCAGGGAAGACTTTCTTTGGGGCACACACTGCTCTGATGTCATCAGAAAACCCAAGGGAGCAAAGAAGGCAAAGTTGGCTCCTGTCTGTGCACAGAGCCAGGCTGGCCACTCCAAAGCCCAGGGCCCTCCTGGAGCCTCACGGAGAGCCCGCTGTCGCCTCCTCTGTGGGGACCAGCCACAGCCCTGAGTGGCCTCGCCTTCCTCACACTCATTTTTCTGTGCGAGTGTCCACTTCCTGGACTCTCAGTGGCAGCTGCCCATGGGGGATGATATGACAACAGCTAGACAGGACTTCCCCTCAGAATAGCTCCTTGTTGCCTGAATTTCCTCTGTAATTCCCTGGAGTCCTTCAGAATTGGCTGTTAAGAGAATGCTACCAACATGCAACTCCCCAAAAGGCTAACCCACTAGACAGGGGTCAGCATTTTTCTGAAAAGGGCCAGAGAGTAGATATTTTGGGCTCTGTGGACCTAGGATCTCCTTGCAACTGGTCACCTCGGCAGATACAACCCCAAGGCAGCCCCAGACAATAAATGTTCCAGGAAACTGTTTACAAAGCCTGCAGCAGCCTGGATGTGGCCATGGACCAGAACTTGCCAGCTAGCACTGGGCTGTAAGTCAGAGACATTCTGCCCCCTCTCCATCCCAGTGCCTCTCACGTGAGGCGCACAGTGAAGGCAGGTTGAAATGTTGTTTGTTGAAGTACTGATCAACTAACAACAGTTTAAGAAAACCCTTTCAATAGCCAACCTTTTCAGAAGGAGCTTCAATATAGTGGAGGGTATTCAGAGGCTGAGAATTGAGGAAGGTGGGGCTCTGAAATAAAATTTGCCAACTTGATTTTAACCAAACAGATCTCATTGGTTATAGTCGTAAATCTCAAAATCCCTTCACTGGCTGAGATCCCCTTCCCCTGTGTCTGGAGACCAGCAGAAAGTGAAGGCTGGGAGCAATGGAGACCAGCGACAAACCAGGAACCCTGAGCATGGCCACTCTTTCCAGTTTGGGCACTGTTGTTACATCCCTGCACTCAGAAACGATGTTTGCTCTTGTCATTCCAGAGAGTGAGCCAGATCCCACAGTCCTGGCTCAGGTGACCCACTGAAGCCCTTAGATAAGGGGTCAGCTGTTCTTTAAAAAGCCAGCACTGCAATCTGGTGTGCCATTTACCTTCTTCCCGCCCCCATTGCAGTCACATCGCTATAGCAATCATGGAATCCAGGACCGGTCTGTTGGTCTCTTTCAAGATGGTGGAAGTCACGATGGTGAATCTCAGCAGTGACTTGAGGAGAGGATACTTTCTGCCACCTTAACATCAGCTGTTTTCTGACGACCACGTTGACTTAGTCCAACTCAGTGCAACGGCCTGAGTTGCATGTACTTATCGCAGTTCTAGACATTTGGGGAACTTATGTCAGTCAGGATAGGTAAGGTTATGCTACAGTAATAAGCAACCTCAAATTTTCAGTTTCTTAACACAACCCAAGTTTATTTCTTGCTCCTGTTATATGTCCAACATGGGTTGTCAGGCAGACTGTACTCATTATAGTCATTCAGGGACTGAGATAATGCAGGCTTCATCATGATACGTGCCTTCTTAGTTACTTCATCAGGGGAGAGAAGTGTGACATCTCATGCCCTAGTCTGCCCCAAAGTGCCATATCCACTCACATTTCATTGACCAAACAAGTCACATGCCACGTGGAACTTCTAAGAGGGGGCGGGGATTGCTATCCTACCCTGTGAGCAAGCCTATAGGGCCTGAATGAAGGGTCTGGGGATCTGATTGCATGCAGGGTTAAATTTCCTCATGGGGAAAATGCATTACTAGGAGCCAAAGGCGGACATTGAAGAAAACATTCTGAAGGCCCTATGAACAGGAGTGAGTTTGAATACTTCAGCTGCGTAGCAGATGAGAAGACCACTCATAAAGGAAAGGCAATCATTGAGGGCCAAGCTGATGTGAGCTATGGGTTGGAGCAGGTACTGAGGACAGCTGATGGCTCCACAGTGGGAGGAACAGACTGTTTTCTTCCAGGAAAAAGTGAACTTTTTCAAAAATCTGAGACAAATACTAGATTCTGTATAAAACCAAGGATTTAAGCACAGAGAGAGTTCTGAGATGGGGTAAGACTATTGGTATGGAAAGATTCTGATGAAAGACAATGGAGAGATGAAGAAGCAGCTGGTGTGTCTGCCCCATCCTGCA
The DNA here is from genome assembly GCF_000147115.1 of Myotis lucifugus. NCBI lineage: Eukaryota > Metazoa > Chordata > Mammalia > Chiroptera > Vespertilionidae > Myotis > Myotis lucifugus. The sequence continues at coordinate 3,378 of NW_005873478.1, read as the reverse complement.
AGTCATACCCCCTTCCATGTTCATGGCAGAAGTGCTCAAGACAAAAGAGCCTCATGCCTCACAGCAAGGCTTGTGTGGTTGTGCAGGTTGGGCACTGCATAACTCAAGGGGGTGCCGATTATACCGTGATTTATGTCAGCAGCAGCTGGCAGTGCACAACTGGAAGAATCCTGGGTGGTAGCCTATTCAAGGCAAGGTGTTGGACTCTTACTCTTCACTTCACACAGCTCCTGACCTCATTAGGTTGGCTTCCTGCCTCTGGCATTGTCCTCACTCTTTGAATCTGACAACAGACACAGGTTTTCTGGTTATGACTCTTGACTCTTGTGCTCCCCAGTGGGTAACTAACATATTCCCCAGGAGCAAGGTCACAAGGGTGCATTTTCAGCCCTGCAAGTGAGGAGAGGTAGAAAAGACTGCTGCTTGATGTGCCCCAAGGAACACCCAAACCAGGAGGAGGGATTCGGGTGATGCTGGGATTCTACTGAGCAGAGGAACCATGGAGTCACCTTTCTCTTCCAGTTCTGGTGATGCTGCTGGGCCACTAAGGCTGGCCTGACCTGGGAGAACATCCAGAGCAGAGATATGCTTGTTGCCTACCCAATTCTTGGCATAAAGTAGGTCCTCATTACTATTTGTCAAAAAAAAAAATCATGAATATGTATATTTAAAAGATAGTTCAACTTTCTTCTTCCCACGGTCATAAGAGTGATGAGAATTTGACCACAAAACAAGCTACTGAAATGTGAAAAAGTCAGTCAACCAAAGTGGAGGGTGAGGAGGTGAGTCTTTGTTCCATAGGAAACCAAGTGACCACCTAGAATTAGACTGATGTTTGGGAGTGTATCTTCTAGATGTACCCTCCCTTGTGATTTGGTCCTTATAATTTCAGTCCTAAAATGTCCAGTGGTGGAGAGAGTTTGCAACTCTTTAAGGGCTTGTAAAAATACAAGGCAGGGTTACGTATTGGATCTGGTATTTGTACTAAACATTTAAGGCAGTGGTTCCCAAACTTATTTGGCCTACCGCCCCCTTTCCAGAAAAAATATTACTCAGCCCCTGGAAATTAATTTTTTTAAAATTTTAATAGCAGTTAATCATCGCCCCCAAATGCACCTGTGGCCATCACCGCCCCCCTGGATCGCTGCAGCGCCCACCGGGGGGCGGTAGCACCCACTTTGGGAATCACTGATTTAAGGTATCACCACATTGGAAACTAACATTAAATGTAAAAGGTGTCATCATACAATAGTAAAGAAACAGAGGAAAAATTGCTTTTGAGTAGAAGCAATACACTTATATACTTTTCCATTATAATAAACATTTTTTTCATAAAATCATGATGCTCAGGAAAATAAGTGCTAGGGCTGAGGTCCAGCTGACTTCAGACAAACATTTGCCTCCAAATGCATGTGTGGCCTCCTCCTCAGTGTCCTCTGCTATTTTCTTTCTGACAGAGACACATGTCAGAATGTGGGCCTGGTGAAACCTGACTCACCCCATTCAGCAAGGCTCCTGGCCCATACAATATCTGTCCTCAAATAAACAGAAATTGCTACCTTGAAACAAAGAAGCATGTCTAGAAAGAGGGGAAGAGCAGACCGAGGGCAGATCTGGCTTGGTTTTTAGGACATTGTCATCCAGTTGACTTTTCTCTGCCAAAATGTGTGTTGGCCATCACAAAACTCATGCTTACCAAAGCTTTTCATCATCAAATTTGCATAACGCCTTATTCACATGAATAGCATTCCACATAGCCCTGCTTCTGACTTAGGAACTCAACTTGCAGGGGGAAAACTGGTGACATGAGGCTCATGCTATGGAATTCACCAGTCTCGCCCATTACCCAGGAGCAAGTGGACTGATAGTAAGTGGAATGAATGGCCTACGGAAGACTCAGTTACAATACAATTTGGAAGAATAACCTGGAGGTCAGGGTGCTAGTTTATAGGATGTCACATACACTTTGAGTCAGTTAGCAATATGTGGTCCTGTTTCTCCCATAGCCAGAACATAGGGGCCCAGGAATCAGGGTGGGAGTGGCTTCTCTCACTATTACACCTAATATCCACCGTCAGAATGTTCGCTTTCTATCCCTGCAACTTTGGCCTCTTCTGGTTCGGAGGATTGATTGCATAGTGGAGAAGTGCTTCTACCCAGGGACACAAAAATGACTCCACTGATTTGGAAGTTGGGACTTCTAACTGGCCATTTGGGGCTCCTCGTCCCCCTGAGCTAGCAGGTGGAGAAGGGTGCTACTATGCTGGTTGATCCTGATTAGGAAAATAGATCAGATTTCTATGACACAAGAACTCTACCTGGAACCCAAGGGGTTCTCAGGAGTATTTCTTAGTACATCCATGTACAATAGCAAGTGGGAATGGAAAAGGTTAGCATCTATAGCCAAGGCAAAAAGTTATTATTATGAGACTTCAAAGCTGAGGAAGTGTATATAGTAGCTGAGTAGCCAGGGAGTGAACGGGCCCCAGAAGCTAACTTTCCGTATTCAGCTCAGTGATGCATGGGCAATCTCCCTCTGTTGACAGTTGGCTCCAGTTATGTTCTGCCAACAGGGGGCACTAGAGGGATATCAGAAAAGTAGAGGTGAGGTAGGGTGCTACTGCCTCTACCAACATCACCTTCACCCAGATCCTCTGCCCAGCATTGACAGGGTCCGCTACTTCCACCATTGCCAGACAGCCTCCTGGAGCTATCAGCCCAGCCAAAGTCCTTCCCTTGAGCAGGCAGGTTTGATACCCCCCCCCCTTCCCTTTGTTTCCCCAGCCCTGTGAGCAGCTGCCACTTCCAGAGGTACTGACATTGGTTACTTCAACGGTCCCTTTTTGTTCCTTCAGCCCCTCACACCTGTGTGATCCCTTCTCCATATTAAGTTCCCTATGCTGAAATATCAAATGGGCTTTTTTGTTTTCCTGACTTATATCCAACCTTACAAAAATGCTCAAGATTGACATTTCAGTCACTCACACTTTTTCAGAAAGATTTATTAGGACACTCAATTGAAAAAACGGCGAGGAGAAAATTTAATATGAAAGCACCATTTTTTCAAATGCCATCATCCAAATAGGAATGAATGGAAGAAATTCCTGTAAATGCTTTGTGGGAAACAAATTCGTTTTATTAAGAAGTTTCCCTCTTTGTATTTGGAGGTTAAAGAAATGAAAGAATTTATCATTCCACCAAACAAACAATTTTGCTTATTTTTGGTAAATTGCACTAAATGTGGTTTAATTACTGTGTCCAGAATAGCATCTCACATCTGTGGCCCCAAAAGCTATTATTGCCATGAGCCTGTGGGACAAAGAAATAGTGCCCTCTTGTGGCTACTTTAAATACCACACCCCTTGCCATTCAACATCG